>NW_026136719.1:1515458-1627521 GCF_905237075.1 Dicentrarchus labrax | reverse complement strand
CTGGTCTATTACAACATATTAGTCCTCCTCACACCATTTTTGCTGAGTGGGAGAGTGAGAGGTATCCTCTTAGCCACTCGGACCCCATACATACAACCTCATGAACATCATCAGAGTCACTTTCATGATGAATGAGGGATGCAGAATTTACTAAATAAAATATCTCAGAAAAAAAGATCAAGTGTGGTTAAGGAGCTTTTTTAAGTATTCAGGTGTAAAATGAAATCACAGATTCACTGTGTGTGTATGCTTCTTTTAAATGTTAATAAATGTATCTGTTTGAGTAAAGATGTGTGTGAAGGTCCTTAGTCATCCAGGTCATGGTAAAGCAAAGGCTCATCTAAAGTCTGAAGGCAACTGGACTGTTTGAAAGTCTTGAGTAAAGTTATGAGTTTTTTCAGAAAATACAGATTTAGCATCATTAGTCACATATCTGAATATTAAAAAATATTTCAAGGGTCATGAGCTGATGTAAACTAAATGTCTAAATAACTAAACTTAAAAATATTATTTGCATGTCAAATGGTGTTGATTACAAGAATGTGAGATTATTTAAATTTCCCTTTCTCCTGTGATGTAAAGAAAATAAAGCCTACAAATATCACTTTTAAAAAAGTTCCACAAAATCAGGCATTTTAAGCTACAACAATCACAAAAAGCCCACAAAATCCCAGGGGGAGTGGTAATAAATATACAAAGTATATGAAATATTCCAAAGCATATTCTGTAAATGATGTAATATATTTTTTATTGATTATGTCAAATAAGATCTACTTGACCCATGTTAATATATAAAATATGGAGACAGCTTTACAGTAAGTTGGGTTCATAATTGCCACAGCTCTATAATATTACAGTAGTGGGCTCCTTAAAAGCCGATTACATTGTATCAGATGTTTTCCAAGTTTTAATCTTTTACTGCAAAAGTGGGTCCTCATTTATTACTATACAGACAAAATGGACGGATTCACTCGCAGAACTTTTACCTCCACCTCCGGCAATTGTAGCTCGGAGATTTCAAACTAAAATAAAACTTTATCTACAAAAGAGACCAAAGTGGGCCACAAATCCACATCTGAACAGCATTATAGCAAGAAAAAGTGTAAAAGTGTGGTGTAATTGTGCAGCATTACAGCAATGTAACAGGACTAAAAACCAGAAATTGATTCTTACCTGGAGAAGAGCTGAATCCTTTCAAAACCTGTGCAGATTTAGCAACATCAATATTACCAACACACTGGAGCAGCCAATCAGTGCAGTCATTGACTTTTCAGCCAATCAGAGCAGTCCAATGTCCTCTGTGCATGAAGGGCACGAAGAGAGCAAAGGTTCAGGAGGAATCATGGACAGAGGTGTTGCAGCAACCAGCAATCACGTAAAAACCAAAAATACTGACATGTTGGATGTGGATGTGCAGTCTGGGCAATGAATGACTGCTTGTTGTTTTTGTTGCACTTTATTAGCATGGTTTTAGATCTCTTAAATAACATTTTAAAACCTGTTATATGCATTTAAATATACTCCAGGTTCCCTTTAAACAGGTGCTCACACTGGAAACTTTCAGATGGATAGATAGATAGATAGATTTACTTTATTGATCCCAAACTGGGAAATTGTTTGGTTCCAGCAGCAGAAGTACAAAACGTAAAGTACACTACACAGTATAAAGCAGGTAGCTTAAATAGAATACATCCAAATATATACAGAATATAAAAAATATCAAATATAAAATATGAAATAAAAACTATAAAACAGGAAAAAGAGTTAGTGAAAAAACAAATATGGCAGTGAGCAGGTAGCAAAAACAAATATGGCAGTGGCCAGGTATTTTATTACAATATAGCAGAGAGTTGTGGGTTATCTCTGTCAGACAGATGTGAGTTATTGTACATTGTAATGGCTTGCGGCAGGAATGATTTCCTTTGTCGGTCTCTATCTTTAGTGTTTGCATACAGCAGATCCAGGGTCTTGTTTTCTCAGTCAACATACTGGTGGAAGGTTGGCAGTAGTTTATCCAAATTGACATGATTAAAATCACCAGTAATGACAGTGAAGGCATTGGGGTATCGATTCCGAAAACTGCCAACAGTGGAGGTAATGACATCACAGGCTGCCGCTGCATTAGCTGATGGAGGGATGTAAACAGCGATAACAATGGCGCACGTGAATTCCCGAAGCAGATAGTACGGGCGCATTCCCACAGCAAGTAGTTCAATGTCTGGGTTACAGAGACGTTCTGTCACATGCACATGTCCGGGATTACACCACTTCTCACTCACATACAGTGCAATCCCTCCTCCCTTCTTCTTACCGCTGCTTACAACGTCTCTGTCCGCCCGGATGATGCTGAAGCCGGGTACCGCCACGCTGTGGTCCGGGATGTGCAAGTGCAGCCATGTCTCGGTTAACACAACGCACTACACTCGCGATATTCCCACTGAGTCTAAATTCAATTCAATTCAATTCAATTCAATTTTATTTGTATAGCGCCAATTCATAACAGAAGTTATCTCAGGACACTTTTCAAATAGAGCAGGTCTAGACCGAACTCTTTAACATTAATTACAGAGACCCAACAGTACCACCATGAGCAAGCACTTGGCGACAAGGGCAAGGGAAAAACTGCCTGTTAAAAGGCAGAAACCTAGGACAGATCCTCCGGCTCTAGGTGGGTGGTCGTCTGTCTCAACCAGTTGGGGTGAGAGAGAGAGAGAGAGAGAGAGAGAGAGAGAGAGAGACAGACAGACAGACAGACAGGTGCACAGCAACAACAGTATTGGCAATGGCAGTCAAGCAGGACCATGGCAGGAGGCTCCACCAGGATCCATGAGAACCTGCGAGACGAGAAAGCACAAGAACTCCGGGGAAGAAGTGGAGTTAGTAACATGCATTAATGGGACATGAATGAGTGCATAAAGAGAGAGGAAGGGAGGAGCTCAGTGCACCATGGGAAATCCCCCGATAGTCTAGGCCTATAGCAGCATAACTAAGGGATGGTTCAAGACTCACCTGATCCAGCCCTAACTATAAGCTTTATCAAAGAGGAATGTCTTAAGCCTACTCTTGAATGTGGTGAGGGTATCTGCCTCCCGAACCACAACTGGAAGCTGGTTCCACAGGAGAGGAGCTTGGTAACTGAAGGCTCTGGCTCCTGTTCTACTTTTAGAGACTATAGGAACCACAAGTAGCCCAGCATTCAGAGAACGTAGTGTTCTAGAGGGGTAATAGGGTACTATGAGCTCTTTAAGATATGAAGGAGCCTGACCATGAAGAGCTTTATAGGTGAGGAGGAGGATTTTAAATTCAATTCTACATTTTACAGGGAGCCAATGCAGAGAAGCTAGTACAGGAGAGATGTGATCTCTTTTTCTAGTTCCTGTCAGTACTCGTGCTGCAGCGTTCTGAATTAATTGGAGCGTTTTAATGGACTTATTGGGGCAACCTGATAATAAAGAGTTGCAGTAATCCAGCCTTGAAGTAACAAATGCATGGATTAGTTTTTCTGCATCTGTCTGTGATAGGATGTGTCTAATTTTTCTAATATTACGTAAATGAAAGAAGGCGGTCCTAGAGGTCTGCTTTATGTGGGAGTTAAATGACAAATCCTGATCAAAGATAACTCCAAGATTCCTGACAGTGGTGCTAGAGGCCAAGTTAATGCCATCTAGAGTGACTATATCTTCAGACAATGAGTCTCTAAGGTTTTTGGGGCCAAGAACAAGAATTTCGTTTTTTTCTGAGTTTAACATCAGAAAATTGCAGGTCATCCAGGATTTTATGTCCTTAAGACATGTTTGTAATTTAGATAATTGATTAATTTCATTGGGCTTGATTGATAGATATAACTGCGTATCATCTGCATAACAGTGAAAGTTAATGGAGTGATTCCTAATAATGTTGCCTAAAGGGAGCATATATAAAGTAAATAGTATTGGTCCAAGTACAGAACCTTGTGGAACTCAATGACTAACTGTAGTATTTATTGAAGATTCATCGTTAACATGTACAAACTGCGAGCGATCTGATAAATATGACTTAAACCAGCTTAGTGCGGTTCCTTTAATGCCAATTTGATGCTCAAGTCTCCCCAAAAGAATATTATGGTCAATGGTGTCAAATGCAGCACTAAGATCTAATAATACATTACAGAGACAAGTCCATTGTCAGAAGCAGTCAGAAGGTCATTATTAACTTTAACCAGAGCTGTCTCTGTGCTATGATGAACTCTAAATCCTGACTGAAAATCCTCAAATAAACTATTGTTATGTAGAAAGTCACACAACTCTTTGGCGACTACTTTCTCCAGAATCTTAGAGAGGAAGGGGAGGTTAGAAATCGGTCTATAGTTGGCTAAAACCCCTGGGTCAAGAGTGGACTTTTTAAGAAGGGGTTTAATTACAGCTACTTTAAAGGACTGTGGTACATATAATAAAGAAAGATTAATCATATCCAGTAAAGAAGTGCCAATTAAGGGAACAACTTCTTTAAGCAGCCTAGTTGGGATCGGGTCTAATAGACAGGTTGATGGCTTCGATGAAGAAATGATTGAAGTTAACTGATGAAGATCGATAGCAGAAAAATAGTCTAAATATATATCTAAGTTTACATTGACAGAAGTCCCTGAACTTGGAGAGCCACTGGTAACTGTTGATGGCAGTTGGTGATTAATTTTTTCTCTAATAGTAATAATTTTATAATAGAAGAAGCTCATGAAGTCATTGCTACTTAAGTTTATGGGGATATGTGGCTCAATAGAGCTGTGACTCTCTGTCAGCCTGGCTACAGTGCTGAAGAGGAACCTAGGGTTATTCTTATTTTCTTCTATTAGTGCTGAGTAATAGGCTCCTCTGGCATTACGGAGGGCCTTTCTATAAATTTTAAGATTATCAACAGGGCAAGCTCGTCCATCTTATTCCCCAGGGACCTCATGCTCCCTGTGATTAACACTGGTACAGCAGTGCAAAATCTCCTCTTCTTCGCCCTCAGCTTGGCTCCAGCTCTGCACCCCCAATGTCTCCTCCACCGCTCCGCCGGGATTTCAGGCCTCGCTCTGGGCAGCAGTACAGGTTTACAAAATGCAATCAGCTGGTCATGAGTGTAAACAATGACCCCGCCGTCCCGTCTCTGACCCTCCATTGCCACAGATAACAAGATGGCCGAAGTCATTGCCTTTAGTGATTAGACAACTGACTGACTGGAAAACACAATTGATAGGACAGATAGGATAGAACAGAATACGTGCTGACGTGCTACGGTGAGCATGTTACCTCATTTCCTGTTGCTGCGTTACTGGTAGTGATAGCGTATTTGGGCTGCTCAGGCTTTTCCGAACAGATTATTGTTATTTTCATTGTTACTTCTGCTAAATCCACAAATGAAATTTAAGCATCTTGTAGTCTCACTCATTCAAGAACACTGTTATTTGTAACTTTCACTAAATCTATTCCTGTTTGAAGGTCTCTCAGCTTCACTAGTTGCCGTTTGCTAGCGATGTCTTTTCTCTCTCCCTCTCGTTCGCCTCCTCTCTACTGCATTTATTAGGAGACAGCTGGACAGACTCCACCAGCGGAAGGCCGCAGGACCTGATGGTATCAGCCCCAGGATCCTGAAGACCTGTGCTAGCCAGCTGTCTCCTGTTCTCCAACATTTTCCTGTCCCGAAAAGTCAACTTGATTGGACCTCAATGATTACTGAGCAGTTGCCCTCACATGTCATGTGATGAAGGTGCTCGAGAGGCTGGTCTTGGCCCACAAGAGGCCACAGATGAAGGAGATGCTGGACCCTCTACACTTTGCTTACCAGCCCAATCTGGGAGTTGACGACACCGTCATCTGCCTGCTGCAACGAGCCCATTTGCACCTGGATGGTGGTGGCAGCACTGTGAGACTCATATTTTTAGTACTGTATTTATCTACATATACAAGAATACATTTTTGTTTAAAGTCTTTGAAAGAGTCTCCAAGTTAAAAGTTGGGTGTTTTAGCCTTTAGATACTGAGATAGTGGTCTTCAACAATCTCATGAATGCTGGAGTCATATTTAAGTCACTTCCTGTTGTGTGAGACAAAGGGGTCATGACTGTCTGTCCATACACCCATATTTGGCCAAACTGGTCTCAGTCGTTCTCCAGCCAACTCAGTATTTTTAATAAATAAAGGATCTCAAAGGTATACAAGTTGGGTGTTTTTGCAATGAAATGTGGGGATGTTGGGTCTAACAACCAACATCCCTAATTTCCCTTGTATAGGGCACAATACCAGCAAGTATGGTCTATAGTGCTATGTTGGATCTGCAGTATAAACCCAATATCTCCATATTAGTCCCTTTTGTGGAAAAACCCTTTGGGAAATAGGGTCTAACAAAGACATGTTGGGTCTATACTGTGATGTTGGATCTGACCCAACATCTCAATAAAGACCCATCAAGTGATAGACTGCTTTCCTAGAGGTGCTCCACAGACAGACTGGGGAAGTCTTTTGTCCCCCATGCAATTAGGTTGCACAACTCTCTGGCTATCTATTGATCCATAATGTCATAATTTGATTGTTTTGATCTTTTGTTCAATAAATGTATTTACGTTTTTTATTCTTGCATTTGGGTTCTGCTCCATTGTGTTTCCTTAATTGGACATGACACATAATCTCAACTGAACCCTGACTTTTGTAACCCATTGGCCCACTAAAATGATACACTTTTTTTTATTTTTGTTTTTTTTGTTTTACAAATTGTATATTTTCTCTTCCTGTGACAAAAAAAAATAAAAATACACTTAGTTCAATTTTTAAATTGTTCACACCAGTAATATCTGCAAAAGTAATTCCTGCTGTTCTAATATCTTTGAAACTCATTGAAGGTTTCCAGTGTGAGCAAAAGCATGCTGTGGTCTGTAAGGGAAAAATCAGCTGATGAAAACAACCAGCCTGTTTAAAGGGAGCCTGGGATATATTTAAATGCATGTAAAAGGTTGTAACATGTTATTTAAGCTATCTAAAACCATGCTAATGAATGCTAATAAAGTGCAACAAAAACAACAAGCAGTCATTCATTGCCCAGACTGCACAGATATCCAACATTTTGGATTTTACACAATTGCTGGTTGCTGCAACACCTCTGTCCATGATTCTTCCTGAACTGTTGCTCTGATTGGCTGAAAAGTTAATGACTGCACTGATTGGCTGCTCCAGTGTGTTGGTGATGTTGTGGACTTTCTTTACTTTTCTGAACTGACCTCAAGGTTCCTGCATCATCCTGCTTTGTGTTCTGCTAATTCTGCACAGGGTTTGAAAGGTTTCAGCTCTTCACCAGGTAAGAGCCAATTTCTGGTTTGTAGCCCACGTTCTGTTTCCTTTTCCTGTTAAATTTCTGTAATTCTGCACAATTACACCACACTTTTACTCTTTTTCTTGCTAAAATGCTGTTCAGGTGTGGATTTGTGGCCAACTTTGGTCTCTTTTGTAGATAAAGTTTTACTTTAGTTTGAAATCTCTGAGCTATGATTGGTTCTGGTGGAAGTAAAAGTTCTGCGAGTGAATCTGTCCATTTTGTCTGTATAATAATAACTGAGAACCCACTTTTGCAGTAAAAGATTAAAACTTGTAAAATGTCTGATACTATGTATTCTGCTTTTAAGTAGCACACTACTGTAATATTATAGAGCTGTGGCAATTATGAACCCAATTTACTGTAAAGCTGTCTCCATATTTTATATATTAACATGGGTCAAATAGATCTTATTTGACATAATCAATAAAAAATGTATTACATCATTTACAGAATATGCTTTGGAATATTTCATATACTTTGTATATTTATTACCACTCCCCCTGGGATTTTGTGGGCTTTTTGTGATTGTTGTAGCTTAAAATGCCTGATTGTGTGGAACTCTTTCAAAAGTGACATTTGTAGGCTTTATTTTCTTTACATCACAGGAGAAAGGGTAATTCAAACAATCTCACATTCTTGTAATCAACACCATATCAAATCAAAATCAAATCAAATTTTATTTGTATAGCCCAAAATCACAAATCACAGTTTGTCTCGGAGGGCTTTACAATCTGTACAGAGATGACACCCTCTGTCCTTCGACCCTCGATTCGAGTGAGGAAAAACTTGCCCCCATAAAACCCTTTTAGCAGGGGAAAAAAGGTGGAAGAAACCTCAGGAAGAGCCACAGAGGAGGGATCCCTCTCACAGAATGGACAGACGTGTAATGAGTGGCGCGTGTACAGAACAGATCAGCAAAACAAAGGGGTCATGACTGTATCTCCATACACCCATATTTGGCCAAACAGGTTTCAGTCATTCTCTAGCCAACTTTGTATTTTTAATAAAGGGTCTGAAAGGTAAAAGTTGGGTGTTTTAGCCTTTAGATACTGAGAAAGTGGTCTTCAACAATCTCATGAATGCTGGAGTCATATTTAAGTCATGTCCTGTTGTGTGAGACAAAGGGGTCATGACTGTCTGTCCATACAACCATATTTGGCCAAACAGGTCTCAGTCATTCTCTAGCCAACTCAGTATTTTTAATAAATAAAGGATCTCAAAGGTATACAAGTTGGGTGTTTTTGTAATGAAATGTGGGGATGTTGGGTCTAACAGAAGTTTAAACTTTGAGCTCCAGTTGAATATGTTCTACTCCATTCGTGTCGTGTCGCATCACTGGCTTCACTTTCTGTCATAACTCACCAGCGTTTCAACCAGCCATGGCATACATTTTTATATTATTTTTTTTAATTTAGCACTAATTTCTTTTATTGTTATTGAAAACACAGCATTCCCAGACTGTATATTATCAGATTCTTTGTAAGACTCTGCTATAACTAGATAGTTGTTGATTTGTTAGATATCTGTTGAATACGTAACTTATTTATAACAACACATTATATAGTCATATTTTCAGTCTCCAGTCAGCTTTTAGCAATGAGCTATAATGACCTGGATATATTTTGTTGAAAATGGTTAAATCTGGATGAAACCTTTTGGTTTTAGGCTGTTTTTTCAGTCAGTATTTTTATTGTTGTCATTGAGACTGTTCAAGATCTTAGATCCATAGCCCCATCTATGAATTTGAAGAATTCTTTTGCAACAGATGGATGTTATGAAGATGTATGGTTGATAAGAGACCCGGCCCAAATACATATACATGGCAATTAAAAACCACAGTCATTGCGCCACCTACTGGCCAGAGAAAGAAAACCTTGTGTGACAAACATCATCTGATCTACATGAAATTTCACGTTTGCTGAGGGTCTCAGCCTGAGGACAGATACATGACAATTAAGGAGCATAGTCAATGCGCCACCTACTGGCCACAGGAAGTGAGCCTTGTGTGACAAACATTACCTGATTTAGATGAAATTTCACATATTTGATGAGAGTCTCGGCCTGAAGACATCTACATGACAATTAAGAGTCACGGCGATTGTGCCACCTACTGGCCAGAGAAAGTAAACCTTGTGTGACAAACATCATCTGATATACATGAAATTTCACATATTTTATTAGAGTCTCAGCCCAAGGACAGATACATGACAATTAAGGACCATAGTAAATGCGCCACCTACTGGCAACAGGAAGTAAGCCTTGTGAAACGAACATCGTTTCATTTACGTGAAATATACGTGGGGCGGCGGCCACCGCAGGCCCCGGCTTGCAAGGGGTGCGAGGGCCCGTTCATCGCTGTTTGCAGCTTTAATTATTATATATTATTATTATTATTATTATTATCAATTAACTTTGTTTACAGTGTCAGTACTGAATGTGTCGGGTCACATAGACGATGACTGAATACACACATGTATGTAGCTTATTTCTGTTTATCAGTGAATTGTTCATAAATGTTCAAGAATCTGCAGTGATGCAGAAACCTCTCTCTACTCAGTTTACAAGTGGTACAAGTCCCAGCAGGATTGGACTGCCCAGAGAAGCTCCAGTGTGATAAGGTTGAAGCTGCTCTGGGCAATTCATTCTGGCTGGTGATGCAAGCAGTTCCATCATTCCATCAGGGTCCAGGATTATGGAGGTGCATGAGGGATTTTTCCTCAGATGCCTCCATTGTTGGTTTGTCAATGAGAGAGCATTTGTATTCACCAGTGGTGTCACGTGTGCCAAAAGGGAACGTTTCCACCGCAGTCGGTCTTCCTCAGGCCTGGCACACATAAAAAGAACAGAATGGCTGCTTTGGTCGAGAGATGTTGTCTCGTCGGCTTTCCAAGCAAGAATGAGCAAACTCATCTGTGTCCCTCCTTATATACCCTCCCATGAACTGTTTTTTAAAGTTTTTAGTGAACCTCTAATTTTAAATATTTAACTCCATATCCACTAATAAATGTAAATAGTTAAATGCATTAAAAAGTAAATTTCAGTTCATTTCATACAGTTTAAAAGTTAATGCAAATAAATAAATGTATTTTAAAAAAGTAAATTTCATTTCATAGAGGCAAATAAATATTATATAAATAGTATATAGTATATAAATAGTATATTGACAAAGTAAATTATTATTAAACTTTAGACACTCAAGCAGCAAACTGAGATCTGCCCGTATTGTATTTCGGCTGTTGCTGCAAACCACTGTGTTATCCATTTTACTCATAAGTCAGTGTTCTAAAAGCTATTAACAATGGTTAAATGTCACCCAAGTAACAGGATGGCTAAATAACATTTCGACCCGCAATGGGTCTTCTTCAGGCCTGGCCACACGAAAAAATCAAATCAAATGGCTGTTGTCGAAGGTCTGAACGATAATGAGCAACTCTGCTGCTTCCCCTTTTGTACACTTTCCCAAGATTTTGCTTTTAAATGTTGTAAAACTTTCCCTTGTATTATTTTAACCAATTAATTCACTATCTCCCATGAAATTATATACTTTTAATCCTCTAACCTATAGTATAATGATGAAATTAAATGATTTGCGAGTTTTTCAATGAAATTTTATTTAAATTGTAATTTATTATTTTGATAAAATTAATGCACAATTTCTTTTCTTTTTTTATTGTAACCTTTAGTCATAGTGGTTAGGATAGGGGATTTGTTGTTTATTAATTATTATTATATATTATTATTATTATCAATTAACTTTTTTTACAGTGTCAGTACTGAATGTGTCGTGTCACATAGATGATGACTGAATACACACATGTATGTAGCTTATTTCTGTTTATCAGTGAATTGTTCATAAATGTTATGTTCAAGAATCTGCAGTGACGCAGAAACCTCTCTCTACTCAGTTTACAAGTGGTACAAGTCCCAGCAGGATTGGACTGCCCAGAGAAGCTCCAGTGTGATAAGGTTGAAGCTGCCCTGGGCAATCCATTCTGGCTGGTGATGCAAGCAGTTCCATCATTCCATCAGGGTCCAGGATTATGGAGGTGCATGAGGGATTTTTCCTCAGATGCCTCCATTGTTGGTTTGTCAATGAGAGAGCATTTGTATTCACCAGTGGTGTCACGTGTGCCAAAAGGGAACGTTTCCACCTCAGTCGGTCTTCCTCAGGCCTGGCACACATAAAAAGAACAGAATGGCTGCTTTGGTCGAGAGATGTTGTCTCGTCGGCTTTCCAAGCAAGAATGAGCAAACTCATCTGTGTCCCTCCTTATATACCCTCCCATGAACTGTTTTTTAAAGTTTTTAGTGAACCTCTAATTTTAAATATTTAACTCCATATCCACTAATAAATGTAAATAGTTAAATGCATTAAAAAGTAAATTTCAGTTCATTTCATACAGTTTAAAAGTTAATGCAAATAAATAAATGTATTTTAAAAAAGTAAATTTCATTTCATAGAGGCAAATAAATATTATATAAATAGTATATAGTATATAAATAGTATATTGACAAAGTCAATTATTATTAAACTTTAGACACTCAAGCAGCAAACTGAGATCTGCCCGTATTGTATTTCGGCTGTTGCTGCAAACCACTGTGTTATCCATTTTACTCATAAGTCAGTGTTATAAAAGCTATTAACAATGGTTAAATGTCACCCAAGTAACAGGATGGCTAAATAACATTTCGACCCGCAATGGGTCTTCTTCAGGCCTGGCCACACGAAAAAATCAAATCAAATGGCTGTTGTCGAAGGTCTGAACGATAATGAGCAACTCTGCTGCTTCCCCTTTTGTACACTTTCCCAAGATTTTGCTTTTAAATGTTGTAAAACTTTCCCTTGTATTATTTTAACCAATTAATTCACTATCTCCCATGAAATTATATACTTTTAATCCTCTAACCTATAGTATAATGATGAAATTAAATGATTTGCGAGTTTTTCAATGAAATTTTATTTAAATTGTAATTTATTATTTTGATAAAATTAATGCACAATTTCTTTTCTTTTTTTATTGTAACCTTTAGTCATAGTGGTTAGGATAGGGGATTTGTTGTTTATTAATTATTATTATATATTATTATTATTATTATTATTATTATTATTATCAATTAACTTTTTTTACAGTGTCAGTACTGAATGTGTCGTGTCACATAGATGATGACTGAATACACACATGTATGTAGCTTATTTCTGTTTATCAGTGAATTGTTCATAAATGTTATGTTCAAGAATCTGCAGTGACGCAGAAACCTCTCTCTACTCAGTTTACAAGTGGTACAAGTCCCAGCAGGATTGGACTGCCCAGAGAAGCTCCAGTGTGATAAGGTTGAAGCTGCCCTGGGCAATCCATTCTGGCTGGTGATGCAAGCAGTTCCATCATTCCATCAGGGACCAGGATTATGGAGGTGCATGAGGGATTTTTTCCTCAGATGCCTCCATTGTTGGTTTGTCAATGAGAGAGCATTTGTATTCACCAGTGGTGTCACGTGTGCCAAAAGGGAACGTTTCCACCTCAGTCGGTCTTCCTCAGGCCTGGCACACATAAAAAGAACAGAATGGCTGCTTTGGTCGAGAGATGTTGTCTCGTTAATTATTATTGTATATTATTATTATTAATATAAATTAACCTTGTTTACAGTGTCAGTATTGAATGTGTTGGGTCACACAGACGATGACTGAATACACACATGTATGTAGCTTATTTCTGTTTATCAGTGAATTGTTCATAAATGTTATGTTCAAGAATCTGCAGTGACGCAGAAACCTCTCTCTACTCAGGTTACAAGTGGTCTGTTTGAGAGTTGAATCCAAACAGTCAAGATAGGTACAACACTTGGCACACAGTAGCCCATCTTGGAAGCGTGGCCCCATTATCGACCATTCTGCGTTCACAGGTCATCTTCAGAATGAGGCAACTGCTCAGTCCCAGAAGAGGTAAGTCTACCAGCACAGGTGAGGAACTTTTTTTTTCTCCACAGGTTTTCCCATGTAACTGAATGGACTCTTTGGCCTTGTCTCATCCAGTGACTCTCCAGCATGGGTGTCACTGTCAAGATGAGCTCCTGTGTGGTAAGGCAGAAGCCCATCTTGGTAGTGGCACCAATGCTAACTGTAAATACTTGATTTTAATGTGTAAAAAACATGTTTGTGTAAATGTATATAGCTTATTTGTTTTTATCAGTTTATTGTTGATAAATGTTATCTTCAAGACAGTCCAGTGAAGGAGAAACCTCTCCCTACTCAGTCAAGTGGTACAAGTGCCAGCATGGATGGAATGTACAGGCTTGCTTCTGTGTGCTAAGGTTGAAGCTTACCTGTACACTCCCTCCCTGCTGGTGACGCAAGCATGTCCATCACTCCATACAAGGATTATGTAGCTGCATGATGGATGGACCTAGCATCTCCACTCCAAGTACACTTAACCCACCTCCAGTGTGCAAAGTCAATAAGCACTCATGGCCCTTTGACAGCTGAATTCAAATGACTCTGAGAGCTTACACACTTGGCACAGAGTAGCACATCTTAAAACCAGACTATCCAGCTATCCCAAAAGTCCGAAGCCATCATCAAGGTAAGTGGCTCACCCTAATATCCAGTGAAGGAGAAACCTCTCTCGAGTCAGTCTACAAGTGCTTCAAGTCCCAGCAGGATTGAACAGTTCAGGCAAGCGTCTGTGTGCTAAGGTTGAAGCTTACCTGGGTTGTCCATCCCTGCTGGTGACGCAAGCAGTTCCATCATTCCATCTGGGACCAGGATTATGGAGCTGCATGAGGGATGGACCCAGCACCTACACTCCAAGTACACTTAAACCACCTCCAGTGTTCTAAGTCTAGGTACCTATCAGGGCTGTTTGAGAGTTGAATCCAAACGGTCAAGATAGGTACAACACTTGGCACACTGTAGCCCATCTTGGAAGTGTGGCCCTATTATTGACCATTCTGCGTTCACAGGTCATCTTCAGGATGAGGCAACTGCTCAGTCCCAGAAGAGGTAAGTCTACCAGCACAGGTGAGGAACTTTTTTTTCTCCACAGGTTTTCCCATGTAACTGAATGGACTCTTTGGCCTTGTCTCATCCAGTGACTCTCCAGCATGGGTGTCACTGTCAAGATGAGCTCCTGTGTGGTAAGGCAGGAGCCCATCTTGGTAGTGGCACCCACGCTAACTGTAAATACTTGATTTTAATGTGTAAAAAACATGTTTGTGTAAATGTATATAGCTTATTTGTTTTTATCAGTTTATTGTTGATAAATGTTATCTTCAAGACTGTCCAGTGAAGGAGAAACCTCTCCCTACTCAGTCAAGTGGTACAAGTGCCAGCATGGATGGAATGTACAGGTTTGCTTCTGTGTGCTAAGGTTGAAGCTTACCTGTACACTCCCTCCCTGCTGGTGACGCAAGCATGTCCATCACTCCATACAAGGATTATGTAGCTGCATGATGGATGGACCCAGCATCTCCACTCCAAGTACACTTAACCCACCTCCAGTGTGCAAAGTCAATAAGCACTCATGGCCCTTTGAAAGCTGAATTCAAATGACTCTGAGAGCTTACACACTTGGCACAGAGTAGCACATCTTGAAACCAGACTATCCAGCTATCCCAAAAGTTACCTGTACACTCCCTCCCTGCTGGTGACGCAAGCATGTCCATCACTCCATACAAGGATTATGTAGCTGCATGATGGATGGACCCAGCATCTTCACTCCAAGTACACTTAACCCACCTCCAGTGTGCAAAGTCAATAAGAACTCATGGCCCTTTGACAGCTGAATCCAAAGACTCAGAGCTTACACACTTGGCACAGAGTAGCACATCTTGAAACCAGACTATCCAGCTATCCCAAGAGTCCGAAGCCATCATCAAGGTAAGTGGCTCACCCTAATATCCAGTGAAGGAGAAACCTCTCTCTAGTCAGTCTACAAGTGCTACAAGTCCCAGCAGGATTGAACAGTTCAGGCAAGCGTCTGTGTGCTAAGGTTGAAGCTTACCTGGGTTGTCCATCCCTGCTGGTGACGCAAGCAGTTCCATCATTCCATCTGGGACCAGGATTATGGAGCTGCATGAGGGATGGACCCAGCACCTACACTCCAAGTACACTTAAACCACCTCCAGTGTTCTAAGTCTAGGTACCTATCAGGGCTGTTTGAGAGTTGAATCCAAACGGTCAAGATAGGTACAACACTTGGCACACTGTAGCCCATCTTGGAAGCGTGGCCCTATTATTGACCATTCTGCGTTCACAGGTCATCTTCAGGATGAGGCAACTGCTCCGTCCCAGAAGAGGTAAGTCTACCAGCACAGGTGAGGAACTTTTTTTTTCTCCACCATTTTCCCATGTAACTGAATGGACTCTTTGGCCTTGTCTCATCCAGTGACTCTCCAGCATGGGTGTCACTGTCAAGATGAGCTCCTGTGTGGTAAGGCAGGAGCCCATCTTGGTAGTGGCACCCATGCTAACTGTAAATACTTGATTTTAATGTGTAAAAAACATGTTTGTGTAAATGTATATAGCTTATTTGTTTTTATCAGTCTATTGTTGATAAATGTTATCTTCAAGACTGTCCAGTGAAGGAGAAACCTCTCCCTACTCAGTCAAGTGGTACAAGTGCCAGCATGGATGGAACGTACAGGCATGCTTCTGTGTCCTAAGGTTGAAGCTTACCTGTACACTCCCTCCCTGCTGGTGACGCAAGCATGTCCATCACTCCATACAAGGATTATGTAGCTGCATGATGGATGGACCCAGCATCTCCACTCCAAGTTCACTTAACCCACCTCCAGTGTGAAGACAATAAGCACTCATGGCCCTTTGACAGCTGAATTCAAACGACTCTGAGAGCTTACACACTTGGCACACAGTGGCACATCTTGAAACCAAACTATCAAGCTATCCCAAAAGTTACCTGTACACTCCCTCCCTGCTGGTGATGCAAGCATGTCCATCACTCCATACAAGGATTATGTAGCTGCATGATGGATGGACCCAGCATCTCCACTCCAAGTACACTTAACCCACCTCCAGTGTGCAAAGTCAATAAGCACTCATGGCCCTTTGACAGCTGAATTCAAACGATTCTGAGAGCTTACACACTTCACACAGAGTAGCACATCTTGAAACCAAACTATCAAGCTATCCCAAAAGTTACCTGTACACTCCCTCCCTGCTGGTGACGCAACCATGTCCATCACTCCGTACAAGAATTATGTAGCTGCATGATGGATGGACCCAGAATCTCCACTCCAAGTTCACTTAACCCACCTTCAGTGTGCAAAGTCAATAAGCCCTCATGGCCCTTTGATAGCTAAATTCAAACGACTCTGAGAGCTTACACACTTGGCACATAGTAGCACATCTTGAAACCAGACTATCCAGCTATCCGAAAAGTTACCTGTACACTCCCTCCCTGCTGGTGACGCAAGCATGCCTATCACTTCATACAAGGATTATGTAGCTGCATGATGGATGGACCCAGCATCTCCACTCCAAGTACACTTAACCCACCTCCAGTGTGCAAAGTCAATAAGCACTCATGGCCCTTTGACGGCTGAATTCAAACGACTCTGAGAGCTTACACACTTGGCACACGGTAGCACATCTTGAAACCAAGCTATAAAGCTATCCCAAAAGTTACCTGTACACTCCCTCCCTGCTGGTGATGCAAGCATGTCCATCACTCCATACAAGGATTGTGTAGCTGCATGATGGATGGACCCAGGATCTCCACTCCAAGTACACTTAACCCACCTCCAGTGTGCAAAGTCAATAAGCACTCATGGCCCTTTGACAGCTGAATTCAAACGACTCTGAGAGCTTACACACTTGGCACAGAGTAGCACATCTTGAAACCAGACTATCCAGCTATCCCAAGAGTCCGAAGCCATCATCAAGGTAAGTGGCTCACCCTAATATCCAGTGAAGGAGAAACCTCTCTCTAGTCGACTACACTTTTTGCACAGTTTTTATATACACATTCTTCCTGTCTTAACTATTATTGCTCATTTACCAACAACATTTACATATATATTTATATTTACAGTTATATGTTTATATTATATTTTTCTTCATAGCCTACAGTGAATAGTCTTTCTTGTATATATTTTGTATTCCTTCTATTCTACCAGTATTGTACAGTATGTCTTCTTTCTATGCTCAAAAATTTCTTATGCTGCTGTGGATGTTGACAATGACAGCCTTAGTAATGCATTTATATCATTAATAGACTCAATTGGCTTCTGTCAGAGTGTAAATAAACCAACTCATTGTTTTAATCACACTCTTGACCTTGTTTTATCATATGGCATTGATATTGAACATTTAATAGTCTTCCCACATAATCCTTTCCTATCTGACCATTATTTAATAACTTTTGAATTCATACTATTAGATTATAAGCCATTAGGCAAAACTTCCTACAGCAGATGTCTATCTGACAGTGCTGTAGCTAAATTTAAGGAGGAGATTCCTTCAGTGTTTAATTCAATGCCATGTCTGAATTTAACAGAGTCCTATAATAACTTTAGTCCCTCTGAAATTGATAATCTTGTCGATAGTGCTACAGGCTCACTACGATCAACATTAGACTCTATCGCTCCTATAAAAAGGAAATTATTAAAACATAGGAGACTAGCACCTTGGTATAACTACCAAACCCGCCAGTTAAAACAAATAGCTAGAAAATCTGAAAGGAAATGGCGCTCTTCCAAATGATCAGAATATCGCTCAAATTGGCAAGATAATCTTAAAATGTATAGAAAGGCCCTCCGTAATGCCAGAGGAGCCTATTACTCAGCACTAATAGAAGAAAATAAGAATAACCCTAGGTTCCTCTTCAGCACTGTAGCCAGGCTGACAGAGAGTCACAGCTCTATTGAGCCATATATCCCCATAAACTTAAGTAGCAATGACTTCATGAGCTTCTTCTATAATAAAATTATTACTATTAGAGAAAAAATTAATCACCAACTGCCATCAACAGTTACCAGTGGCTCTCCAAGTTCAGGGATTTCTGCCAATGTAAACTTAGATGTATATTTAGACTGTTTTTCTGCTATCGATCTTCATCAGTTAACTTCAATCATTTCTTCATCGAAGCCATCAACCTGTCTATTAGACCCGATCCCAACTAGGCTGCTTAAAGAAGTTGTTCCCTTAATTGGCACTTCTTTACTGGATATGATTAATCTTTCTTTATTATCAGGATATGTACCACAGTCCTTTAAAGTAGCTGTAATTAAACCCCTTCTTAAAAAGTCCACTCTTGACCCAGGGGTTTTAGCCAACTATAGACTGATTTCTAACCTCCCCTTCCTCTCTAAGATTCTGGAGAAAGTAGTCGCCAAAGAGTTGTGTGAATTTCTACATAACAATAGTTTATTTGAGGATTTTCAGTCAGGATTTAGAGTTCATCATAGCACAGAGACAGCTCTGGTTAAAGTTAATAATGACCTTCTGGTTGCTTCTGACAATGGACTTGTCTCTGTACTTGTATTATTAGATCTTAGTGCTGCATTTGACACCATTGACCATAATATTCTTTTAGAGAGACTTGAGCATCAAATTGGCATTAAAGGAACCGCACTAAGCTGGTTTAAGTCATATTTATCAGATCGTTCACAGTTTGTACATGTTAAGAATGAATCTTCAATAAATACTACAGTTTACAAAAAAATTAAAAATACACTTAGTTCAATTTTAAAATTGTTCACACCAGTAAAATCTGCAAAAGTAATTCTTGCTGTTCTAATATCCTTGAAACTCATTGAAGGTTTCCAATGTGAGCAAAAGCATGCTGTAGTCTGTAAGGGAAAAATCAGCTGATGAAAACAACCAGCCTGTTTAAAGGGAGCCTGGGATATATTTAAATGCATGTAACAGGTTGTAAAACGTTATTTAAGCTATCTAAAACCATGCTAATGAATGCTAATAAAGTGCAACAAAAACAACAAGCAGACTGCACAGATATCTATTATTTTGGATGTTACACAATTGTTGGTTTCTGCAACACCTCTGTCCATGATTCTTCCTGAACTTTTGGTATGATTGGCTGAAAAGTTAATGACTGCACTGATTGGCTGCTCCAGTATGTTGGTGATGTTGTGGACTTAACTTTTCTGAACTGGCCTCAAGGTTCTTGCATCACGCGTGTACAGAACAGATCAGCAAAACAAAGGGGTCATGACTGTATCTCCATACACCCACATTTGGCCAAACAGGTCTCAGTCATTCTCTAGCCAACTTTGTATTTTTATTAAAGGGTCTCAAAGGTAAAAGTTGGGTGTTTTAGCCTTTAGATACTGAGAAAGTGGTCTTCAGCAATCTCATGAATGCTGGAGTCATATTTAAGTCACTTCCTGTTGTGTGAGACAAAGGGGTCATGGCTGTATCTCCATACAACCGTATTTGGCCAAACAGATCTCAGTCATTCTCCAGCCAAATTCAATAAATAAAGGGTCTCAAAGGTAAAAGTTGGGTGTGACAGCCTTTACATACTGGAAAGTGGCCTTCAATAATCAATCAATCAATCAAATTTTATTTGTGTAGCCCACATTCACAAACCACAGTTTGCCTTGGAGGGCTTTACAATTTGCACAGAGACGACACCTTCTGTCCTTAGACCCTCGGTTCAAGTGAGGAAACACTTGCCCAGGAAGAGCCCAGGGACTCTCTCCCAGGATGGAAACATGTCATTTTCTAGCCAACTTTGTATTTTTAATAAAGGGTCTCAAAGGTATAAGTTGGGTGTTTCAACCTTTAGATACTGAGAAAGTGGTCTTCAACAATCTCATGAATGCTGGAGTCATATTTAAGTCACTTCCTGTTGTGTGAGACAAAGGGGTCATGGCTGTATCTCCATACAACCGTATTTGGCCAAACAGATCTCAGTCATTCTCCAGCCAAATTCAATAAATAAAGGGTCTCAAAGGTAAAAGTTGGGTGTGACAGCCTTTACATACTGAGAAAGTGGCCTTCAATAATCAATCAATCAATCAAATTTTATTTGTGTAGCCCACATTCACAAACCACAGTTTGCCTTGGAGGGCTTTACAATTTGCACAGAGACGACACCTTCTGTCCTTAGGCCCTCGGTTCAAGTGAGGAAACACTTGCCCCCATAAAACCCTTTTAGCAGGGGAAAAAAGGTGAAAGAAACCCCAGGAAGAGCCCAGGGATCCCTCTCCCAGGATGGAAACAAGTCATTTTCTAGCCAACTTTGTATTTTTCATAAAGGGTCACAAAGGTATAAGTTGGGTGTTTTAGCCTTTAGATACTGAGAAAGTGAAAAACAGGTCTCAGTCATTTTCTAGCCAACTTTGTATTTTAAATGAAGGGTCTCAAAAGTAAAAGTTGGGTGTTTCAACCTTTAGATACTGAAAAAGTGGTCTTCAACAATCTCATGAATGCTGCAGTCATATTTAAGTCACTTCCTGTTGTGTTACACAAAGGGGTCATGACTGTATCTCCATACACCCATATTTGGCCAAACAGGTCTCAGTCATTCTGTAGCCAACTTTGCACTTTAAATGAAGGGTCTCAAAGGTAAAAGTTGGGTGTTTCAACCTTTAGATACTGAGAAAGTGGTCTTCAACAATCTCATGAATGCTGCAGTCATATTTAAGTCACTTTCTGTTGTGTGAGACAAAGGCGTCATGGCTGTATCTCCATACACCCATATTTGGACAAATAGGTCTCAGTCATTCTCTAGCCAATGTTGTATTTTTAATAAATAAAGGGTCTCAAAGGCACAAGTTGGGTGTTTTTGCAATAAATGGTAAAATGGGGGGATGCTGGGTCTGACAAGCAACATCCGTAATTTCCCTTGTATAAATTAAATCAAATAAAATGTTATTTGTATAGCCCAAATTCACAAAACACAGTTTGCCTCAGAGGGCTTTACAATCTGTACAGAGACAACACTTCTGTCCTTAGACCCCTGGTTCGAGTGAGGAAAAACTTGTCCCCCAAAAAGGTGGAAGAAACTTCAGGAAGAGCCACAGAGGAGGGATCCCTCTCCCAGGATGGACAGAAATGCCCAAACGCAGCCATGATCCATGGAAACCTGCATGACGAGAAAGCACAAGGACTCTGTGGAAGAAGTCAAGTCAGTAGTATACAGCAAAGTGACATGACTGATGCAGTTGGAGAGGAAGATGAGGAGAAGAGAGAGGAAAAGAGAGGCTTAATGTGTCATTTGTCCCCCGGCAGTCTAGGCCTATAGCAGCATAACTAATAGCTTGTCCAGGACAGGCCTTAGCCAGCCCTGACTATAAGCTTTATCAAAAAGGATGGTCTTAAGTCTACTCTTAAAGGTAGAGAGGGTGTCTGCCTCCCAGACTGAAACTGGAAGATGATTCGACAAAAGACAAGCTTAATAACTGAAGTCTTTTGCTCCTATTCTGTTTTATAAGACTTTAGGAACTACAAGTAATCCTGCATTCTGAGAGCGTAGTGCTGTAGTCAGATAATAGGACATTATGAGCTCTTTGAGATACAATGGTGCCTGACCATTGGGGGCTTTGTAAGTGAGGAGAAGGATTTTGAACTCAATTCTTGATCTTACAGGAAGCCAGTGTAGAGAAGCCAGAACAGGAGTAATATGATCTCAATTCAATTAATTCAATTCAATTCAATTAATTCAATTTTATTTGTATAGGCCAATTCAAACAGAAGTTATCTCTCTTTTCTTAGTTCCTGTCAGTACACGTGCTGCAGCAGTCTGGCTCAGCTGGAGACTCTGTACAGACTTATTAGGGCAGCCTGATAGTAAGGAATTGCAATAGTCCAGCCTGGAGGTAATAAATGCATGGACTAGTTTATCTGCGTCTTTTAGAGACAGGATCGGCCTGATTTTAGTGATATTATGTAGGTGAAAAAAGGCAGTCCTTGAACTTTCTTTTATGTGGGAGTTGAAGGATATGTCTTGATCAAAGATGCTCCCTCAAATTCCTGATGCTGGTGCTGGAGGCTAAATTAATGTCATCCAAATTTGTATATCATTAGATGGTGGACCTCTAAAGTCTTTAGGGCCAAGAACTATAACTTAAGTTTTTTCAGTGTTCCCTGATAACATTTACTGGAGGAAGCATATACAAGGTGAATAATATTAGTCCAAGCACAGAACCTTGAGAGACATCATTAACATGTACAACTTTGTCGGAGGCAACCAAGAGATCATTTGTGACTTTCACCAGTGCTGTCTCTGTGCTATGATGTGCTCCAAACCCTGACTGAAAACCCTTGTATAGGCTGTTGTTTCGAAGGAAGTCACATAACTGGTTGGCTGCTGTTTCCTCAAGGATCTTAGAGAGAAAAGGAAGGTTAGATATAGGTCTATAGTTCGCTAAAACCTCTGGATCAAGAGTAGGCTTTTTAAGAAGTAGTTTAATTATGGCTCGTTTAAAGGACTGTGGCACATATCCTGTTCATAGAGACAGGTTGATCATATCTAGTAGAGATGAGTTAATTCAAGGAAAACAATTCTTTGAGCAGCAACATTACCAGCAACTAGGGTCTATCCTGCTATGTTGAATCTGCAGTCTCAACCCAACATCTCCATATTAGCCTCTTTTGTGGAAAAAACCTGTGGGAATTAGGGTGTAATAAAGACATGTTGGGTGTATACTGCAATGTTGGGTCTGACCAATATCTTTGTATGGACCCACCAACTCAGTATTAGTCCCTTATAATTTTATAGTCATGCTTCTTCTGCTAAAGTGTCATCCTCCTCCCACCTAAGACTTTATGTGAAAGTGCTTAAGGGACTTTTGCATGCAAGCATTACCAATAAACAGGGGCGCAGATGGGATTTTTTGAAATGGGGAGACCAAGCTGTCAGCAAATTATTTTAACTCAAGGAGTTATTTTTGTGTTATTTGGAATTCAACTAGCAATCAAGTACTTACTTTCGTAATAACTTATGGGCCAATGGTTTGCACTCAAAAGCCATTGGAGAATATTTATTTGAAATCATGCATAATGTTGAAAATCCGCACCTCCTTCCCCCTCCCATCAATGGAGGGTGGAGCCCTGGAGTCTACTTAGGCAGCCAGCTCACCTGTGTGAATCCTTTTCCCTGTCCAGCTACTCAAAGCCTAGTAATCCAGTGGCTACTATACTTCATGGAACCAGTCATCATCCTCAAAGCAAAGCTCAGCAACATTCAACTTCATATGAAGGGATATGCGATGTGGGGAACCAGTGGAGACTTAGGAGTGGCAGGTCTTACCATTCGGGACCAGATGTAGTCCTTTTTGTGCTACATATGCTCTTCAGCGACATGTGAAGGATGGGGGAGAGGAAGACATCGAAACATCAGTCCATCAGCTTCCAGTTGTGGTTCGGGAGGCAGACACCCTCACCACATTCAAGAGTAGGCTAAAGACATTCCTCTTTGATAAAGCTTATAGTTAGGGCTGGATCAGGTGAGTCCTGAACCATCCCTTAGTTATGCTGCTATAGGCCTAGACTATCGGGGGATTTCCCATGGTGCACTGAGCTCCTCCCTTCCTCTCTCTTTCTGCACTCATTCATGTTCCATTAATGCATGTTACTAACTCCACTTCTTCCCCGGAGTTCTTGTGCTTTCTCGTTGTTATGGACTCACAGAGGACCGAGATCCTTCAATGAGCAGAGAATTGCATGTGTTCTGTGGTGCCTCTGAAGCAGTATATGGCTCTGTTGCATATTTGAGGACAGTGGACTCTAATTGACAGATTCATGTCTCTTTTGTCATGGCACATTCAAGAGTGGCAGTAAGACTGTAGATCAATATTTCCCTGCCTAGAGCTGTGTGCTGTCTCACTGGAGCTCAATTAGCAAGAATGTTGAAAACAGAGCTAACTCCCCCTCTCCAACGTCTAGTGATGTGGACAGACTCCACTACCATTCTAACTTGGCTGCAATTAGAGTCCTGCCAGTACAAGATATGCGATGGAATCAGGGCCCTCCTTTCCCGTACTTACCTCCTCATGGCCCTTAAATCCCTCCTCACCGTCTACTGATGCAGCCACAGAGTTGAGGAAGTCTGCCTTTTGTGGTACAGCGCATGTACTGCCAGCTAGTGTTCCCCCAAACCTACTGCAGTTCCAGTGCTGGGAGGATTCGGTGGTTGGCACCTCTCAACACGTCTCCTTATCCTTGGCTGCAAATTCTCAGCCCCCTGAGAGATCCTATGTGGAAACTCTCCTCCTCCAGCATGCACAACAGGTGTTTCCCAGAAGAATATGCTCTGTTACAGGCTAACAACCCCATTTCAAAGCAAAGTCCCCTGAATAACTTGGTCCCTGAGTTTGATCATACCACAAACCTAATCAGAGTGGGAGGTTGGCTGCGCAAAAGTGAGGATCTGGACTATAGCAATATGCACCCTGTGGTCTTGGATCCAAAAAAATATATCACACAGCTATCACCCAGAGAGAGTTTTTGCCAGCCTAAGGAGGAACTATTGGATCTTGCCAGGGAGACAAGCAATAAGGAAACATCAACATTCATGTATGACTGTAAGAAATGGAAAGCCAAAACCCTGATTGAGGTGGTGTCCAGCAAACGATGTGGGCTTCATTGATAACTGGAAGCCTTTTTGGGGAAAACCTGGTCTGATTAGGAGAGACGGCATCCATCCCACTTTGGACGGAGCAGCTCTCTTATCTAGAAATATGGCGAAGTTTATTTCTAAAACCTGACAGTCCAGAGTTAGGACCAGGAAGCAGAGCTGCTGTCTTACACACTTCTCTGCTCTTCCACTAGTACAGTCACCCACCCAAAACCCCATAGAGACTGTGTCTGTCCCCCGACCACCTAAATTATTTAAAGAAATAAAAACAAGAGGAGTTCAACATAAAAATCTAATAAAAATTAAAACTAACTCCTCAGTAGCACTTAATAAGAGAATGAAATGTGGGCTGTTAAATATCAGGTCTCTGTCCTCTAAAGCTGTTTTAGTGAATGAATTAATATCAGATTATGATATTGATTTACTTTGTCTTACTGAGACCTGGTTGTCCCACGAGGAGTATGTTAGCCTAAATGAATCCACCCCTCCCAGTCATATTAATACTCACATTCCTCAAGGCACAGGCCAAGGAGGTGGAGTAGCAGCCATATATGATTCGAGCGTTTTAATGGACCCTAAACTAAATTATAATTAATTTGAAAGCCTTGTTCTTAGTCTTTCTCACCCAAACTGGAAAACATTGCAGCCAGTTCTATTTGTTATAGTGTACCGCGCTCCTGGACCGTACTCTGATTTTATATCTGAATTCTCAGAGTTTCTATCAAGTTTAGTCCTTAAATCAGATAAAGTAATTATTGTAGGTGATTTTAATATTCATGTGGATGTTGACAATGACAGCCTTAGTAATGCATTTATATCATTAATAGACTCAATTGGCTTCTGTCAGAGTGTAAATAAACCAACTCATTGTTTTAATCACACTCTTGACCTTGTTCTATCATATGGCATTGATATTGAACATTTAATAGTCTTCCCACAAAATCCTTTCCTATCTGACCATTATTGAATAACTTTTGAATTCATGTTGTTAGATTATAAGCCATTAGGCAAAACTTCCTACAGCAGATGTCTATCTGACAGTGCTGTAGCTAAATTTAAGGAGGAGATTCCTTCAGTGTTTAATTCAATGCCATGTCTGAATTTAACAGAATCCTATAATGACTTTAGTCCCTCTGAAATTGATAATCTTGTTGATAGTGCTACAGCCTCACTACGATCAACATTAGACTCTATCGCTCCTATAAAAAGGAAATTATTAAAACATAGGAGACTAGCTAGGAAATCTGAAAGGAAATGGCGCTCTTCCAAATTATCAGAATATCGCTCAAATTGGCAAGATAATCTTAAAATGTATAGAAAGGCCCTCCGTAATGCCAGAGGAGCCTATTACTCAGCACTAATAGAAGAAAATAAGAATAACCCTAGGTTCCTCTTCAGCACTGTAGCCAGGCTGACAGAGAGTCACAGCTCTATTGAGCCACATATCCCCATAAACTTAAGTAGCAATGACTTCATGAGCTTCTTCTATAATAAAATTATTACTATTTAAGAAAAAATTAATCACCAACTGCCATCAACAGTTATCAATGGCTCTCCAAGTTCAGGGACTTCTGTCAATGTAAACTTAGATATATATTTAGACTGTTTTTCTGCTATCGATCTTCATCAGTTAACTTCAATCATTTCTTCATCGAAGCCATCAACCTGTCTATTAGACCCGATCCCAACTAGGCTGCTTAAAGAAGTTGTTCCCTTAATTGGCACTTCTTTACTGGATATGATTAATCTTTCTTTATTATCAGGATATGTACCACAGTCCTTTAAAGTAGCTGTAATTAAACCCCTTCTTAAAAAGTCCACTCTTGACCCAGGGGTTTTAGCCAACTATAGACCGATTTCTAACCTCCCCTTCCTCTCTAAGATTCTGGAGAAAGTAGTCGCCAAAGAGTTGTGTGACTTTCTACATAACAATAGTTTATTTGAGGATTTTCAGTCAGGATTTAGAGTTCATCATAGCACAGAGACAGCTCTGGTTAAAGTTAATAATCCTGTCTAATCTCCTGTACTAGCTTCTCTGCATTGGCTCCCTGTAAAATGTAGAATAGAATTTAAAATCCTCCTCCTCCTATAAAGCTCTTCATGGTCAGGCCCCATCATATCTTAAAGAGCTCATAGTACCCTATTACCCCTCTAGAGCACTACGTTCGCTGAATGCTGGGCTACTTGTGGTTCCTATAGTCTCTAAAAGTAGAACAGGAGCCAGAGCCTTCGGTTACCAAGCTCCTCTCTTGTGGAACCAGCTTCCATTTGTGGTTCGGGAGGCAGACACCCTCACCACATTCAAGAGTAGGCTTAAGACATTCCTCTTTGATAAAGCTTATAGTTAGGGCTGGATCAGGTGAGTCCTGAACCATCCCTTAGTTATGCTGCTATAGGCCTAGACTATCGGGGGATTTCCCATGGTGCACTGAGCTCCTCCCTTCCTCTCTCTTTCTGCACTCATTCATGTTCCATTAATGCATGTTACTAACTCCACTTCTTCCCCGGAGTTCTTGTGCTTTCTCGTTGTTATGGACTCACAGAGGACCGAGATCCTTCAATGAGCAGAGAATTGCATGTGTTCTGTGGTGCCTCTGAAGCAGTATATGGCTCTGTTGCATATTTGAGGACAGTGGACTCTAATTGACAGATTCATGTCTCTTTTGTCATGGCACATTCAAGAGTGGCAGTAAGACTGTAGATCAATATTTCCCTGCCTAGAGCTGTGTGCTGTCTCACTGGAGCTCAATTAGCAAGAATGTTGAAAACAGAGCTAACTCCCCCTCTCCAACGTCTAGTGATGTGGACAGACTCCACTACCATTCTAACTTGGCTGCAATTAGAGTCCTGCCAGTACAAGATATGCGATGGAATCAGGGCCCTCCTTTCCCGTACTTACCTCCTCATGGCCCTTAAATCCCTCCTCACCGTCTACTGATGCAGCCACAGAGTTGAGGAAGTCTGCCTTTTGTGGTACAGCGCATGTACTGCCAGCTAGTGTTCCCCCAAACCTACTGCAGTTCCAGTGCTGGGAGGATTCGGTGGTTGGCACCTCTCAACACGTCTCCTTATCCTTGGCTGCAAATTCTCAGCCCCCTGAGAGATCCTATGTGGAAACTCTCCTCCTCCAGCATGCACAACAGGTGTTTCCCAGAAGAATATGCTCTGTTACAGGCTAACAACCCCATTTCAAAGCAAAGTCCCCTGAATAACTTGGTCCCTGAGTTTGATCATACCACAAACCTAATCAGAGTGGGAGGTTGGCTGCGCAAAAGTGAGGATCTGGACTATAGCAATATGCACCCTGTGGTCTTGGATCCAAAAAAATATATCACACAGCTATCACCCAGAGAGAGTTTTTGCCAGCCTAAGGAGGAACTATTGGATCTTGCCAGGGAGACAAGCAATAAGGAAACATCAACATTCATGTATGACTGTAAGAAATGGAAAGCCAAAACCCTGATTGAGGTGGTGTCCAGCAAACGATGTGGGCTTCATTGATAACTGGAAGCCTTTTTGGGGAAAACCTGGTCTGATTAGGAGAGACGGCATCCATCCCACTTTGGACGGAGCAGCTCTCTTATCTAGAAATATGGCGAAGTTTATTTCTAAAACCTGACAGTCCAGAGTTAGGACCAGGAAGCAGAGCTGCTGTCTTACACACTTCTCTGCTCTTCCACTAGTACAGTCACCCACCCAAAACCCCATAGAGACTGTGTCTGTCCCCGACCACCTAAATTATTTAAAGAAATAAAAACAAGAGGAGTTCAACATAAAAATCTAATAAAAATTAAAACTAACTCCTCAGTAGCACTTAATAAGAGAATGAAATGTGGGCTGTTAAATATCAGGTCTCTGTCCTCTAAAGCTGTTTTAGTGAATGAATTAATATCAGATTATGATATTGATTTACTTTGTCTTACTGAGACCTGGTTGTCCCACGAGGAGTATGTTAGCCTAAATGAATCCACCCCTCCCAGTCATATTAATACTCACATTCCTCAAGGCACAGGCCAAGGAGGTGGAGTAGCAGCCATATATGATTCGAGCGTTTTAATGGACCCTAAACTAAATTATAATTAATTTGAAAGCCTTGTTCTTAGTCTTTCTCACCCAAACTGGAAAACATTGCAGCCAGTTCTATTTGTTATAGTGTACCGCGCTCCTGGACCGTACTCTGATTTTATATCTGAATTCTCAGAGTTTCTATCAAGTTTAGTCCTTAAATCAGATAAAGTAATTATTGTAGGTGATTTTAATATTCATGTGGATGTTGACAATGACAGCCTTAGTAATGCATTTATATCATTAATAGACTCAATTGGCTTCTGTCAGAGTGTAAATAAACCAACTCATTGTTTTAATCACACTCTTGACCTTGTTCTATCATATGGCATTGATATTGAACATTTAATAGTCTTCCCACAAAATCCTTTCCTATCTGACCATTATTGAATAACTTTTGAATTCATGTTGTTAGATTATAAGCCATTAGGCAAAACTTCCTACAGCAGATGTCTATCTGACAGTGCTGTAGCTAAATTTAAGGAGGAGATTCCTTCAGTGTTTAATTCAATGCCATGTCTGAATTTAACAGAATCCTATAATGACTTTAGTCCCTCTGAAATTGATAATCTTGTTGATAGTGCTACAGCCTCACTACGATCAACATTAGACTCTATCGCTCCTATAAAAAGGAAATTATTAAAACATAGGAGACTAGCTAGGAAATCTGAAAGGAAATGGCGCTCTTCCAAATTATCAGAATATCGCTCAAATTGGCAAGATAATCTTAAAACTTATAGAAAGGCCCTCCGTAATGCCAGAGGAGCCTATTACTCAGCACTAATAGAAGAAAATAAGAATAACCCTAGGTTCCTCTTCAGCACTGTAGCCAGGCTGACAGAGAGTCACAGCTCTATTGAGCCACATATCCCCATAAACTTAAGTAGCAATGACTTCATGAGCTTCTTCTATAATAAAATTATTACTATTTAAGAAAAAATTAATCACCAACTGCCATCAACAGTTATCAATGGCTCTCCAAGTTCAGGGACTTCTGTCAATGTAAACTTAGATATATATTTAGACTGTTTTTCTGCTATCGATCTTCATCAGTTAACTTCAATCATTTCTTCATCGAAGCCATCAACCTGTCTATTAGACCCGATCCCAACTAGGCTGCTTAAAGAAGTTGTTCCCTTAATTGGCACTTCTTTACTGGATATGATTAATCTTTCTTTATTATCAGGATATGTACCACAGTCCTTTAAAGTAGCTGTAATTAAACCCCTTCTTAAAAAGTCCACTCTTGACCCAGGGGTTTTAGCCAACTATAGACCGATTTCTAACCTCCCCTTCCTCTCTAAGATTCTGGAGAAAGTAGTCGCCAAAGAGTTGTGTGACTTTCTACATAACAATAGTTTATTTGAGGATTTTCAGTCAGGATTTAGAGTTCATCATAGCACAGAGACAGCTCTGGTTAAAGTTAATAATCCTGTCTAATCTCCTGTACTAGCTTCTCTGCATTGGCTCCCTGTAAAATGTAGAATAGAATTTAAAATCCTCCTCCTCCTATAAAGCTCTTCATGGTCAGGCCCCATCATATCTTAAAGAGCTCATAGTACCCTATTACCCCTCTAGAGCACTACGTTCGCTGAATGCTGGGCTACTTGTGGTTCCTATAGTCTCTAAAAGTAGAACAGGAGCCAGAGCCTTCGGTTACCAAGCTCCTCTCTTGTGGAACCAGCTTCCATTTGTGGTTCGGGAGGCAGACACCCTCACCACATTCAAGAGTAGGCTTAAGACATTCCTCTTTGATAAAGCTTATAGTTAGGGCTGGATCAGGTGAGTCCTGAACCAACCCTTAGTTATGCTGCTATAGGCCTAGACTATCGGGGGATTTCCCATGGTGCACTGAGCTCCTCCCTTCATCTCTCTTTCTGCACTCATTCATGTCCCATTAATGCATGTTACTAACTTCACTTCTTCCCCGGAGTTCTTGTGCTTTCTCGTCTCGCAGGTTCTTGTTGATCCTGGTGGAGCCTCCTGCCATGGTCCTGCTAGATTGCCATTGCTAATACTGTTGTTGCTGTGCATCTCTCTCTCTCTCTCTCTCTCTCTCTCTCTCTCCCCAACTGGTCGAGACAGACGACCACCCACCTAGAGCCGGAGGATCTGTCCTAGGTTTCTGCCTTTTAACAGGCAGTTTTTCCTTGCCCTTATCGCCAAGTGCTTGCTCATGGTGGTACTGTTGGGTCTCTGTGATTAATGTTAAAGAGTTCGGTCTAGACCTGCTCTATTTGAAAAGTGTCCTGAGATAACTTCTGTTATGAATTGGCGCTATACAAATAAAATTGAATTGAATTGAATTGAACATACTGCTGGGAATTTCTTGTCTGTCCAGTCTGTCAAGCCTCTCTTGGTGAATGTGGCACACAGCAATGCCATTGAGTCTTTTTTGAGTCATGGTAGATTGCAACAAAGTTTTCAATCTGTGTAACCCACTAAACTGTGCTCTGCAATCTCACTAGTGTCTCTATCTTATCAAACAGGCCATGGACTTCAGGGGGCATTTCTTTCAAAGCATGCACAGCATCTGCAGTTGTGTTGACCTTGTATTTGTTTTTAAACATGGCCAGCTGGACTCTCAAGTCTTCCACTTTCAGTACAAGATATGTGAGAACTGCTGCATCATTTGTAATGGGAGTCAGGAGTGAGTTTTCCAGTTCTTTTAATGTTTGAATGTCTGGTTGCATAAACCTCTCAGTAAATTGCACATCTACTGTAGAACTCTACTCTGTGAAAATCAACAGCTGATCCAGGTGTGTACGCAGTAACCTGCCCCAAATATCGTTTAGGAGGACTATGTGTGTGGGGTGGAACAATGGGCCCTAGAGACAGATTGCCACACCTGTCCTCTGCCTCCTTAAAGACTGCCTCAAAGTGTTCTGTGTTTCTTTTAAATTTCAAGCTGTCTTGGACCAAGGAGACTGCAGAGAGCATGCCCTCCATTGTGTGAATCTTATTCTGGAGAGCTGTGTTTAGACTTAAGTCTTCTGCCTGGCTTGCAGACTCAGAATGACTTGCAGCCATCTCATCCAGTGCACTTCCCATATTGGCTGAGGACAGTATGGATAGCAGGTAAGTGTACAGTCCACCTCCTGGAACATAAAGGCCTGATGGGCAGGGCAGGGCTGGGCCGTCCCCTTCAGCTGCAACAATGGCTTTAATGGCTTGTCTTTCACCTTACCAGACTACCCAAAAAATGTGCCATGGTCATGTATCCAGTCGAGTGCATTTCACACAACACACAAGGTTGAGCAAGCTTGTTGTGTAACTAAATTGACACACTGTGCTCAACAATGTATATATCGTGCTAATGGCTGTGCTCGCTGAACAACATCCTGTGCACCTGAGTACTTTCCAGCCATATTAGAAGCTTCATCATGTGCCTGATCTCTGAGGCCTGATATTGGCAAATTCCGCCTCAACGGAACATCCGAAATGATCCTGGCAAGGTTTTCACCTGTTGAAGGAGTTGCTTCATACAACCCTACAAAGTCTTTGTGCACCAGCAAATCAGTGTCAACGTAATGTAGGCACATCACCTCCTGCTCAACACCAGAGACATCCCTTGTCCCATCCATAATAATGGAATACTGCAATACTGGTAAGGACCGGATCTCATCTGCAATTTTCCTGATAATTGATGAACTCATCAAATTTACATAATCTACATAACTAAACTGGAAGACCTACGTAACCAAACTGAACTACCAAACTAACTAAACTGGATCTGACTTGTTGACTAAAAGAAGAAGAGACACACTGACCTAACTTAACAGAACTGGATTTTCAAAGAATAGAAAGACATTTACCTTGGGAGTGAATTCAAAAGGATTGTAAAGGAAACTGTCACACTACCTAAAGGAAAAAACTGTAAAGGTGGAATCTTTAATTTCATCTTTGTGTTTTGTTTGATATTGGAGTTGAGAGGCTGCAGGGTGGTGTATTTCAGTTCCCAGTTATCCCATTTTATTCTTTTTGATTGAGAAATCTAAGCTAAAATCCTAAGACAGAGGGAGAAATCTTTCTTAAGCTTTTTTTTATCAATTTTGTTTCTATTACATGGCATTCATGTTTTGCTTACCATCCTCCTTATTGGGCCTATTCATGTAACTATTTACATTCATGTAACAATTGGCTCATTCCAAGTAGTGGTCACACATGGAAAATGTAGGAAGTGCTTTTTTCCAGTTTTTAAATCCAGTATCGACAAAACCTAGGTCTATACTCTTGGCTTGTGCTGGTTTCCCTGTCTTAGAAATATTCAGAGCAGTGAGAACTAGTGAACTGCTGTGTGACCTTGGCTTGGCACCTTGGCCGCTGTGCGGCCATTGCTTTGAAGCACCTTGGCCGCAGTGGAATACAATATCTAGAGAACTGCTATGAACAACCTTGGCTTGGCACCTTTGGCCACCATGTGGCCATTCCCCTGAAACACCTTGGCTGCAGTGGAATACATTATCTAGTGCAATGCTATGTGTGGGTTTTGCCGTGTGGCTATTCCTTAGTACATATCCAGAGGATTTGTACTTTACTTGAGTATTAGATTTCTTTGGTACTAATTCTCAGAAGCAAGAGTTAAAAGGTCCACAGGGTTTGGTAGATCCTGTGAGCTGCTCCTCCATCCACGGTGTGGCGATGAACGACCCCGAAGACGTCCCTTCTCCTGGTCCCGCTCGGCGAGCCACTTGTCACTCCTAATGGGTAAGGCAATGAGTCAATCCAGATCCTCAGACAGATCTATGGAAACCAGCTGGTCTTTTACAGCTTCAGAGAGTCCTTGAAAAAATCATCAGTCAGAGCCGCAGGGTTCCACTCACTCTCAGCGGCGAGAGTGCGGAAATCAATGGCGTAGTCTGAAACCTTGTGTTTACCTTGCCTCAGCTTCAGCAGGGATCTGGCGGCTTCCCTGCCCGTCGAGGTATGTTGGAAAAACTGCTCAAGGGCTCGAGTGAATCCAGTGAGGGTGGAGCAGGTTGTAGCTACTCTTGCTGTTGAGCCAGCCTTAGTTCCTGTGCACAGAGGGCTTGGCGAACCGGGTCAGTTCGTTCTGTCATGAACCAGGCACAGGAAGGCAAGGACCCAATTGCATGACTCGGCACGGTTGGATAAGAAAAAGCAAGGTTTATTTCAGGCAGAGGTCGGTACACGGAGAATCAGTCCAATCAGGCAAAGGTATCCAAAAACGTCAGGCAAAAGGCAAAAGGCACAAGACACAGGTGAGGGAGCCACAATCAGGGTTCAGGTGCACACAGATGAGGAGGGGGCAGGGCAGACAGGAAGACAAGACGTGAAACATGAGGGAGAAAATAAAATACTAAACAGGGGAACATGACACAGACTAGCTAGTCAACATGATTACAAAATGATTATCTGCCACATCTGAGAAAGTCAACAGGCAACAGGTGTAGGAGTTGGAGATCTGACTTCGGGGGAGGGGCGGGTTCTGATTGAAATTCTGACTACACCACACAGCCCACAGCAGAGTAAACCTCACAATTGAAGAGCATGAGGTGAGGCGCATGCTGCGGGCCTTACACATGTGTACCAAATTTCATAACTGTAGGTGAAAAGTACAGCGAGGGCTGCTTCGTTGAAAAGTTCCAGGGGGGCGCTACAGAGCATTTTAGCCACACCCATGTGCATATTGACATATCAATGTGTTGAGGGCCGGAGTCTTTTCAAACGTGAAGTTTGGAGCTGATTGGACAAAGTATGATTGAGTTATGACAACTTCCTGTCTCATGGCGAAGGATCGATGCTTGCCCTGCTGCCACGACTACACCCTTTGGGGCAAACTCACAATATTCACAACAATGCTTCATCAAGGTGTTAAGGCTTGTCTGACCGATGTTGGAGAGAATCTGATGAACTGTCTCTGAAAACTGCATCATGGCGTAAAACATGTTCATTTCCTGTTGCCAGCAGGGGGCGCTGTGATGTAAACTGAATGTTGGCATGTAGATGTCTTCAGGGCGGGACTCTCATCATACATGTGAAGTTTCGGGCAGATTTGATCATGTGCAGTGGAATTATAGAAACTTGATGTTTCATGGCGAAACATCAATGTTCGTCATGCCGCCACGGCCAAACCGTTTGACGGCGCCTAAAATTTTGAGCAACTTTTGATCTCAAAGGTCTTATGATGGTGCAGACCAAATTTGAAGTCAATTGGATTAATTCTGTAGGAGGAGTTTGTTAAAGTACGACACATGCAAATCGCAAAAAATGGCCACTAAATTCAAAATGACTTCCTGTCGGGTTGAGGGGTTTTGCTGCAAGGGACTTTTTTTTCTCGTGTCTCGCCATGATACATGTGCCTACCAAATTTCCTACATGTAGGTAAATCATGGCCTGCTGGCTGAATTTTTGGGGCGCTGTTGAGCCATTTTGCCCCCCCATGCCGAGTCCCACATCAAACGTAAATTTCTTGAAGTTTCATGAGTTTTTGAGCATCTTTAGCCCCTCTCAAATGCGATTTACTTTTGCACTAAAAGAAAGAAAGAAAGAAAGAAAGAAAGAAAGCGAAAAAGTCCATACTGAGATCTTTGTGAACTTAGGGTTAGAGGGTATAATATGGACATTTTGGGCTTCTTTATGTAGATATTGGGTCTCATGAACAAGTCCAGCGCCCCCCTAGGTACTGCAAGATTTTCAGCTTTTCACAGGAATGTCGTAGAAGCAACTTTTTTTCCCAAAATGCTCAGAAAAATCCCAGGAGGTCGGAGCTGTGGTCAAATAAATTTTAGGACTTCAGGAAAAGGGTCAAAAATAGGGTCAAAGGACATCCAACTTTGAAATCCACTTTTGCAGTTGTAATACCCAACTTTGCAGTAAAAACCGAACCCTGGACCCTAATTAGGGTTAGGGTTAGGGGTTAGGGGTTAGGGTTAGGGTGAGGGAACTGAGCCCTTGCCTCCCGGAGGAGACAGGGGGGAGCACGGTCCGTCCACCCACGAAAACCCTGATATCCCCGGTCCCTACGTGGTGGATAGGTGCGGTGGCGTTTGTTACGCACCAAGTGCCACCCGTCTTCAGCCATCTGGGCTGGGACTGTGAATATGTAAATATGTAAATATGTAGATATGTAAATATGTAAATAAAGTGTATATAGTTAGAAAATAAAATAGAATAAAAACCAAACAACTAAAGGCGCTTTCTAAAGAGAAAGGATAATTCCCCTAAAATAACTATGTATAAAAACCAAAAAACAAAAATATACTGTTTATAATTTATAAAGAAAATATATATATAACTAACTAAGGAAGGTGTGCCGAAACGACGTTTCGACCCAGATGGGTCTTCTTCAGGTAGGCACACTCAAAAACGCTCAAATGGCTAAGTCTCCGATGGCTCTCTGAGATGTAGCTCCTTCGGTAGTCAGATGAGAAATGACCGGAGCTCCCTCATGTTGTATTTATACCCTCCCCTTTTTTTTCTTTTTTGAGTTTACAATTTCTAAATTTAGTTTCAAGAACACTTCCCTAATGAATAGATCTTAAAAATAATATGAATAGGTCTTAAAAGTAATATGAGATTATTAAATAGGGTCTGTCTGTGTAATTTGTATGTTAAATTTGTTATGAGATTAATGTAGATATTTAATTAATGATAAAAATACGTATTTATTTTTTATTTATAATTGTTAATATAAATGTTAAAGTATATGAAATAGTATCCTATTATATTATCCCCTTAAGTATTTTTATTGTTGTTGATGGAATGAATGAATATATTTATTATTATTATTAATATTAATGGTTGTATATAAAATGTTTTGTTTTAGACTGTTTATTAAAAAAGGGGGGTTAAAGTTAGAGTTTAGAATTGAGGGAAGGTTAGGTTCAGGACTGGGCTTAGGGTTAGGGTTAGGATAAAATTGAAGTTAGGTTTAGGATAAGGGCTTAGGTTAGGTTTAGTTTTAGGATAAGGGCTTAGGTTAGGGTTAGGATAAGATTAAGAGGTAAGGGCTAAGATTAAGAAATAAGGATAAGAGTTGGGATCAAAATTAGGTTTAGGCAAAGGGACTAGGTTAGGTTTAGGATAAAATTAAGAGGTTAAGGCTGGGATTAGAAACGAAGAGTTGGAATTAGGGTTAGGGTTAGGAAAAGGGATTGGGATAGGCTTTTTAGGGGAAAAGGGGTTATAAAGTCAGGTCTAGGATATGTGGGTTAAGGTTAGGTTTAGGGAACATGGTTGGGTGTGACATGGATTAATTTGTTTTCCTATTTAAACCAAATGGTTCCCTTGTTCCCAATGTAAAAATCCAAACTCTCTCCCTTTTCTTCCTATCCCCATCCGACCAAGAAGTGTTTCTTTCCAATCCCGCCATCCTAAGTGAATCATAGCCATGAATTAAAAAATGTCTAACCAAAAGCGTGTCCGTTTCTTTATTATTAATTATGTTATATCTATGCTGCATCATGCGGGTGGACAGATCATTTTTTGTTTCTCCAACATACTGTATCCCGCATATAGTGCAAAAAAGAACATAAACGCAATTCTTAGATCTCGTGCTGAAGCTCTGTATGATCTGGTGAAGATCCTTAGTTTTTTGATTTTTGATAAATTTTAATTTAGAAAATTGTGTATCTATCATGAGTGACTTATCCCGGGTCAATGGTGGTAATTTGGCCTGTACTAAAATGTCTGCTAAATTTTTATTTCTCTTATAGGCCGAGATAACCTCTGAATCGGGAATCAGGTCACCATGGCTAGCAAAATTCCTCTTAAATTTGCTATTTAATATTTTACTAATGGAGGAAAATTTCGTAATGAGGGGAATTAAATTCCTTTGACCCCTGACCTTGGTTTCACGGAAGGTATGGAGGCAATGTCTGAGAAAGGTCCTCCCATACCCCGCTTACGCAGGTCCCTGAATAAGGTAGCCGCTGCAATGCGGAAGTCTTCTTCCCTAGAACAGATACGATGAAATCTGAGCAATTGGGATTTAACAATACCCCTGAAAGTATGTTTTGGATGGAAACTCCCCCTATGTAGCAATGCATGCGTATCTGTACTTTTGAAAAAAACTTTAATTTCTAATTTTAAATTGTTCAAAAAATCTGGTCCTTTGAAGACTGTAGTGTCCAAAAAATCGATACTTTGTTTATTTATTTCAGATTTTAATTGAATTGAGGGGTCATGTGAATTTAATATATCCAAGAAAGTTGCGAATTCCTCCTCCGATCCCTCCCAGATTCCCCAGATATCATCAAGATATCTAAAATAATGGGCTGGCTTTTTCTGACATTTCAAAAACACTTCTTCCTCCCAATTGGCCATGTAAATGTTAGCGTAGGCAGGTGCAAATTTTTTGCCCATTGCCGTACCTTTAATTTGTAAATAATATTTATCGTTGAACATAAAGTCATTTCTAATCAAATTAATTTCTAATAATTTTAATAATTCGTCATCAGGCCTTTTGGGATCAGGGTATTTTGTAAATATTTTTTTAACACAAGCTATGCCAGCAGTAATGGGGATATTGGTATATAAATTGTCTACATCAAACGAGAAAAATAAAAATCTGGGGGGGACCTGTAAATCTTTAATTATTTCAACAAAATGATAGGTGTCACGAATATAGGCAGGGTGCCTCACAGACAGCGGAGTTAAAAAATATTCAAGGTACTCGGCTGTGTAGTATGTCTCACTTCCACAATCGGACACAATTGGTCTCCCTGGGGGAAGTTCGTATGGAATTGTCCATTTTGTTGGTTCCTTATGAATTTTTGGCAAAATATAAAAACGCCTTTCTCGGGGCTGTATATTACCTATTAAGTATTGTCTCTGTTTATGGTTAATGAATTTTTTTGTTTTTAAAGTATCTAATATATTAAGTACCATAGGAATAGTGTCCATGTAAATAGGTTTTTCTAATTTTTTATAGTATACTGTATCATTTAATTGTCTTTCTGCTTCTAAAATATAATGTTCCCTGCTTAGAATAACAACCGCTGACCCCTTATCAGCTGGTTTAATGACAATGTGTTTTATGTTCTTCAATTCTCTTAACGCTTTAACCTCTTCCCTTGAAATATTAAATTGTTCCCGTATAGATTTGTAATGTTTTTTAAAATTGTTCTGATCTTCCTGAATTAAAGTTTGAATCTCCGGTGGCAATTGTTCCATCCCTGGAGTCCAATTAGACGGACCAACAAAAGGTAGAATTCCATTTTTGTTTTTTGAATTTTTAAAAAAAGCTGCTAATTTGATTTTTCGATGGTAATTTTGCATATCCGATTGGAATTGTGATTTTTGATCCCTGCCAATATCTAATGTTGGAATAAATGAAAGACCTCTGCTTAAGATAAAAAATGGTTTTTTAAGTTTAAAGCCTTTTAAAAAAAAAACCCCCCCCTCCCGGGCCGGAAAGGAATAACCCCCCCCCCCCCCCCCCCCCCCAAACAGGGGGGGGGGGGTTAAAAAAAAAAAAAAACCCCCAAAAAAAGCCCCCCCCCTTCCCGCCCCCCCAAAAAATAAAAAAACCCCCCTTTTCAAAAAAAAGTGGGAGGAGGGGAAAAGGAGGGATAAAATTTTCACCCTAAGGGGGGGGGGTTAACAAATTAAAATTTCCCCTTTACCCAAAAGGAGGGGAGGGGGAAAATTTGAGTTGTAAAACAAAAAAACAAAAAAAAAATAAAATAAATTAAAAAAACTAAAAAAACCTTTTAAATTTTTTTTATATTTTTCTTTTTTTTTCCCCCCCCCCCAAAACCAAAAAAAAAAAAAAACCTAAAAAAAAAAAAAAAAATTGGTTTTTTTATTATCATTCCGGGGGGGGGGGGAGGAAGGGAACAAAAAAAAAAACAAATAAAAGGTTAGGTGAGAATCAGGAGCAGGAATCCACCGAAGTGGATCCCTGCAGTGCACGGGCCATCGCCATGGATGTCCAGTCCTCCGTCGCCATCTTCCAGGTAAGGGTTTTTTATAATCTACTAGTTTAGATTATGTTAGACAGGTTCGCCTTTGTTATATCAAGTATCATGTTTCTCTGTTTTTAGTTTTTTTGTATTTTTACATGTTTTTTGTCTTTTTGTGTTTTTTGTTGTTTGGCTCTTATAATTCCCTCCCTTGTTTTTGATGTTGGTTAACCTTTGTTTCTCTTCTGCATGTCTTCTAGGTGGCGCTGGCCGCGACGTTTCGTCCTCATCTTGGGACTTCCTCAGGCTTATGGCCACAGCATGCAGGTAAGTATGTCCCCTGTTTGGGTTACGGTGAGGAGAGGTTGCTCCCTCAGAGGTTTGTGCCAAACTGATTTGTGTTACTGTTTGTTCCTCCTTTTATAGTCTCCACCTACTCTCCGAACATTCGTGTCCCGTTACTTTTGTCAATGTTCCGTTTTTCCATTTGTTATTAATTGTTTTCGTGTAACCGTATGTCCTGTTTCCTTTATCACCTCCTTTTCCTTCCACCCAACTCTCATTCTTTTCCTTTAACCTTTATTTGTTCATATTTATGATTCAATGTTTCCAGTACTTATTTGCCTTCTTTTTGTGCTTAAATGTGGCTTATTGTACTTATTCTTTGGACTTCTTTTTCCTTCTCTTAGGCTTTATGTGGACTTCGTGGACCCCTCGACACGGAATATAAGGTAAGGCTAGGGTTTTTGAGGCTGGGATTCTGGGGCTGGGATTTAATTTAGGGTTGTAGGACCTTAGGGTTAGGGCCACAAAATGGGTTAGGGGATAGGCCAATTAGTAGGAATCAGGGTGACAAAGTGGGGCTGATGTTATATTGGGGTAGAGTAGGGGTTTAGATTAGCTTAGCTTAGCTTTTAAATGGGTGGGAGGACTGAACATATGTCCATAGGAGGCGCTGGCTGAGTTAGGTGAGAATCAGGAGCAGGAATCCACCGAAGTGGATCCCTGCAGTGCACGGGCCATCGCCATGGATGTCCAGTCCTCCGTCGCCATCTTCCAGGTAAGGGTTTTTTATAATCTACTAGTTTAGATTATGTTAGACAGGTTCGCCTTTGTTATATCAAGTATCATGTTTCTCTGTTTTTAGTTTTTTTGTATTTTTACATGTTTTTTGTCTTTTTGTGTTTTTTGTTGTTTGGCTCTTATAATTCCCTCCCTTGTTTTTGATGTTGGTTAACCTTTGTTTCTCTTCTGCATGTCTTCTAGGTGGCGCTGGCCGCGACGTTTTCGTCCTCATCTTGGGACTTCCTCAGGCTTATGGCCACAGCATGCAGGTAAGTATGTCCCCTGTTTGGGTTACGGTGAGGGAGAAGTTGCTCCCTCAGAGGTTTGTGCCAAACTGATTTGTGTTACTGTTTGTTCCTCCTTTTATAGTCTCCACCTACTCTCCGAACATTCGTGTCCCGTTACTTTTGTCAATGTTCCGTTTTTCCATTTGTTATTAATTGTTTTCGTGTAACCGTATGTCCTGTTTCCTTTATCACCTCCTTTTCCTTCCACCCAACTCTCAATCTTTTCCTTTAACCTTTATTTGTTCATATTTATGATTCAATGTTTCCAGTACTTATTTGCCTTCTTTTTGTGCTTAAATGTGGCTTATTGTACTTATTCTTTGGACTTCTTTTTCCTTCTCTTAGGCTTTTTGTGGACTTCGTGGACCCCTCGACACGGAATAAGGTAAGGCTAGGGTTTTTGAGGCTGGGATTCTGGGGCTGGGATTTAATTTAGGGTTGTAGGACCTTAGGGTTAGGGCCACAAAATGGGTTAGGGGATAGGCCAATTAGTAGGAATCAGGGTGACAAAGTGGGACTGATGTTATATTGGGGTAGAGTAGGGGTTTAGATTAGCTTAGCTTAGCTTTTAAATGGGTGGGAGGACTGAACATATGTCCATAGGAGGCGCTGGCTGAGTTAGGTGAGAATCAGGAGCAGGAATCCACCGAAGTGGATCCCTGCAGTGCACGGGCCATCGCCATGGATGTCCAGTCCTCCGTCGCCATCTTCCAGGTAAGGGTTTTTTATAATCTACTAGTTTAGATTATGTTAGACAGGTTCGCCTTTGTTATATCAAGTATCATGTTTCTCTGTTTTTAGTTTTTTTGTATTTTTACATTTTTTTTGTCTTTTTGTGTTTTTTGTTGTTTGGCTCTTATAATTCCCTCCCTTGTTTTTGATGTTGGTTAACCTTTGTTTCTCTTCTGCATGTCTTCTAGGTGGCGCTGGCCGCGACGTTTCGTCCTCATCTTGGGACTTCCTCAGGCTTATGGCCACAGCATGCAGGTAAGTATGTCCCCTGTTTGGGTTACGGTGAGGAGAGGTTGCTCCCTCAGAGGTTTGTGCCAAACTGATTTGTGTTACTGTTTGTTCCTCCTTTTATAGTCTCCACCTACTCTCCGAACATTCGTGTCCCGTTACTTTTGTCAATGTTCCGTTTTTCCATTTGTTATTAATTGTTTTCGTGTAACCGTATGTCCTGTTTCCTTTATCACCTCCTTTTCCTTCCACCCAACTCTCAATCTTTTCCTTTAACCTTTATTTGTTCATATTTATGATTCAATGTTTCCAGTACTTATTTGCCTTCTTTTTGTGCTTAAATGTGGCTTATTGTACTTATTCTTTGGACTTCTTTTTCCTTCTCTTAGGCTTTATGTGGACTTCGTGGACCCCTCGACACGGAATATAAGGTAAGGCTAGGGTTTTTGAGGCTGGGATTCTGGGGCTGGGATTTAATTTAGGGTTGTAGGACCTTAGGGTTAGGGCCACAAAATGGGTTAGGGGATAGGCCAATTAGTAGGAATCAGGGTGACAAAGTGGGGCTGATGTTATATTGGGGTAGAGTAGGGGTTTAGATTAGCTTAGCTTAGCTTTTAAATGGGTGGGAGGACTGAACATATGTCCATAGGAGGCGCTGGCTGAGTTAGGTGAGAATCAGGAGCAGGAATCCACCGAAGTGGATCCCTGCAGTGCACGGGCCATCGCCATGGATGTCCAGTCCTCCGTCGCCATCTTCCAGGTAAGGGTTTTTAGGGTTAGGGTTGGGTTAGGGTTAGGGTTTGGGGTTGTGATTAGGGTTATTAGTAAAATTTTAATTTTTTAAAATTTTCTTTTTTTTGGGGCCCTCCCCTTTTTTTTAAATATTTTTTTTTTTTTTTTTTATTTTTTTTTTTAATAATTTTTTATAATTAGGTCGTAGGTACCAACGTGTAATTTTTTAGAATTGATTCTGGAAAGATGGGGTCTTTTAATTTTTTGTAATAGGGTTAGGGTTAGGGTTAGGGTTAGGGTTAGGATATTGGGACTGAGTCCGCCCCCTCCTGTAACGAGGGTTTGGAGATGCGCGGTCCATCACCCAGTACGCTCTCTTTCCTGCGTAGGCCGTATTGTTTGTGTACTGTCTTTGCTCCCGAGAGCGGCCCTGACGTCTGCCATGTCTGACTGTATGCCAGTCTTCATCATTATTGTATCCCATGATCCTCTATGAGTGATCCAATTTTCTGATGGACAGTTAAGCGGTGTATTTAAATAATAATCCTCCTTATACACCACACTGTGGCCCTCTGATGGGCTCTTGACGAGCGGTGTATTTAATTAATTATAGTTTGTATATATTTATTGCTAAACTAATGTATTTATATAATAAGCTCAACAAAAAAAATCAAAATCCAAAACCAAAAGTGAAACTTAAAGAGAGACAAAAAGTGTCTTAAGCCTAAAAGTAAATTTTAATATTTAAAGGATTTTCCTAATTAGTGTGTGCCTGTGCGCAACGTTTCGACCTTTGCGGTCTTCTTCAGGCGAAGGCACACTTTGTAAAATTTGAAAGTTCTTAGAGTGAGAGGTATCTTTTGCATGTGACTGGCAGAGCTGTTGTCTGTACCGTAGTCAGAGCAGGAGTGAGCCTGTGTGTCTCCTTTCCTCCTTTTATACCCTCCTCCGAACTGCTGATTGGAAGTTCGTGTTACCAAAATAAAAGCACTTTTTGATTGTGTGTTAGTTGGACAGATTTGTTTTTGCTTTTTAATAAATCTAATTAGTATTTTACTTTATGAATTGTTTGTCTATGTTAGGGGTTAAATATAAATTATTAATTTTGAAGATAAGTGTTATTTATTAAGTATTTTACTGTCAAATCATGAATTAAGTTGTCTATTTATTCTAAATATGGGCTGGACCTATTTTAAACTATTATGAGTGTAATTTAACCTAAGATTTTGTCTATGTATTTATTAAGTTTATATGATTAATATTTATAACTATTTATCAGTGTAAAGTCTTTTTAAACTAATTTTAATACTAAATGACTAAAAAAACTATTTATAATTTGTGTTTTGTGTCCAGACTGACAACTATACTAAGCAGGCCTGTCCTTAGGGGCCAGAGGCTCTGCCTTTAATTTTTATTGTGAGCGGTCAAAGGTCACAGGCCAGCTTAGGGGTGAGAGTCTTAGGTTTAGGCAAGGGGGGGAAGGTTAGGGTTAGAGAAAGGCACAGGAGAGGTTAGGGTTAGAGAAAGGCACAGGAGAGGTTAGGGTTGACTATACACACCACGAATAAACACAAACATGGCAGACACAGAGACAAGGGAGAAAAACAGACATTAGGATCAAACATGGAGGGGAGAGAAACAGGAAAAAGAGAGGAAAACTACAAAAGGACGCCATTCCTGGGCCTCCAACCCTCACTTAAAGTTGTAAATACTTAATTTAACCTCTAGTTATATTTTATATTCAAGCCAGATGGTTCTATAGTGTTTAAAGAATGAATCCATCTTCTTTCCTCTTTCCTTCTGTCCATATTTGTCCATGATGCATTGTGCTGCAGTCCTGACACTCGTGCCGCTGGCCAGCCGTGCAGCAGGAAGTGACGTACCAGTGGTGTTCCTGTTTCCTTTTTATTCAATATGTTATACTTATGCTGCCACATTCTGGTTCTGATCGAGTTCCTTGTCTCTCCAACATACTGTATTTTACATATTGAACAATAGATGACGTACACACAATTGCTAGTTATTGGGCTAAAGCCCTGTGGGATCTCAAAAATCATCCTATTTGATTTACAACGTATGTATTTAAGCTGTGAGAAGTACGGTGGAGCAGGCCGTGCTCTAGTCTGTGTAATAGGTTTTAATTGAGCACGTACTAGCAGATCCATAAGACTTTTATTCCTGCGATATGCGGAAATGATTTTGTGATTCTGCAGTAGGCCTGTGTCCTCCATGAAGGTTTTGTAGTTGTTTTTGAATGTTCTATTTAAACCTGTACTTATTGTTGAAAAGTTTGTGACCAGTGGAATCATGTCTTTAGTGTCTCTCGGTTTTTGAGTTTGAAAAGTACGAAGACAATATCTCAGGAAGCTCCTAGAATATCCCCTGTCCCGAAGGGCCTTAAAAAGGGTGTTCACTGCTACACGGAATTCCTCTTCCTGCGTGCAGATTCTGTAAAACCTTAGCAACTGTGACTTCACAATGCCTTTAAATGTATGTCGTGGATGAAAGCTGTTTTTGAATAATAAGGCGTGTGTGTCAGTGGTCTTAAAATAAACTTTAATGTCCAGTGTTTGGGTCAGTTCGTACGAGGGTCCTATGTAAACAGTTGTGTCAAGAAAGTCGATAGTCCTTTTGTCAACTACGTGTTTTATTTTAATGGATGGGTCATGGTTATTTAAGGTGTCAACAAACTTTTCAAACTCTTCTATGGAATTGGTCCATACTCCCCACACATCATCCAAGTACCTCAAGTAGTGGAATGGCTTAATGCTACATAATGCTAGTACTTCTTCTTCCCAGTTCGCCATAAATATATTGGCGTATGCTGGCGCAAATCTCTTTCCCATTGCGGTTCCTTTGATCTGTAAGAAGTATTCGCCATTGAACTCAAAATCATTTTTAGTTAGATTTATTTCCAGTAGCTGCAGTAACTCCCTGTCAGGCCTCAAATCATCCGGATATTTGTTGAATGCCTTTTGGACCGCCTGCAATCCTGCAGGTATATCAATATTTGTATATAGACTTTCTACATCCATAGTAAACAACAACGAATTAGGTGGAATTTTTAGTCCTTTTACAATTTCAATGAAATGATATGTGTCTTTTACATATGCCGGATGCTTTGTGGACAAGGGAGTTAAAAAATGAGTTATAAACTCTGCAGTGTGATATGTTTCACTACTGCAGTCTGAAACTATTGGTCGTCCTGGAGGTACTTGGTATGGAACACTCCATTTTTCTGGAGGTTTGTGGATTTTGGGCAGAATGTAGAATCTCCTTTCTCTGGGAGGGCCTTCCCCTTTTAAATAACGCTTCTGTTTTGCATTAATGTATTTTTTTCTTGTATAACCTATTCAAAATTTCGTGTACCAACGGAATTGATTCTGGAAAGATGGGGTCTTTTAATTTTTTGTAATATACACTATCCCGCAATTGGCGTTGGACCTCGGTGATGTACTGTTCCCTGCTTAGGATGACAATAGCGCTGCCCTTGTCAGCGGGCTTGATGACTATCTGCTTGTTATGCATAAGTTCTCTTAATGCTGTTACTTCCTCCTGTGATAAGTTTGCGTCTTCTTTATGCCACTTATAATCATGTTTGAAATTATCGTAATCTTTGTCAATCAATGAGTGTAATTCTTTAGGCAAATCAGACATAGGAGGAGTCCAGTTAGATGGAAATGTGAATGGCGTTGGCCTACTTTGTGCTGTGTTTTTAAAGAAAATTCCTAATTTAAGCTTTCGGTGATAGTTTTGTAGGTCCAGTTCCAATTGTATTTGTTGATTTTTATGTACATCCAGGGTTGGTACAAAGGTTAACCCTCTGTTCAGGAGATTCAGTTGGGCCTCTGTTGGTTTAAACGCTCCGTACAGATTTACCACATTTTGTGATGTCAGCGGCACCCTACTCTTTTCCCCTTCCACTTGTGGACTTAAGGGGTCCTTGAGTTTAAATAGTTGCACCAGTGTCGTAGCATAGATCTGGCTGTTGCCCTGGACCAATGCACTGAGTCACTCTCTGTCTCGAATTCGCTTTCCGACAACAGCGGAATGTATGGCATGTTTTTCTGTATGTGAGCGTTGATCTTTTGGAGACAAAGCTTCTCTGGAGCCGTTAGAGTATGAGAAAAGTTAATGAGGGGGATCCATAACTCAGCGTAAGGAAATTTCTTTTTAGCCATCCTTAATGCTGCCTGCATTTGTTTTATTGCTGTCTCTTTTGCCTTTTGTCCTCGACTGTTGAGACCAAAGGACAAAACCACCTTCTCCACACAAACCAACGTGGACGCTTTAGATAGAATGGACTCTGCGTGTCTGAAATTGGCTCCTGGATAACTCTCCACCTGCAAATCCGAGAGCGTATGGCCCGGAATGCGTGAAAGGTTGGAATCCCCAATTACGAGCCACTTCTTCCACACAGTAAGGTTCCAATCTGTCATCTTTCTATCTGTGTTAATGTGTCTTTTAACTCTGTACAGGTGCTGCTTTGGAGTAGAAGTGTTGACCTGGCCCGAGCTAAGTTGCTCTTCCCGTTGCTCGGACGTGTTCGACCGATCCGTGGCATCCTGCTCACCTGGAGAACCCAACTCAGGCTCTGTGGGCCTAGGTATTGGTGTCAGGCTGGGAGTCTCGTCTGCCACGTTAGTCGAACCGTCCGTCAACAGTGAATCAACCGCTCGTGTAACCCTTGGTGGTACTTTAGGCGTTCTAACAGGCAAAACTTGTGCTACTACTTCAATTGCACACGCTGCATTGTTTTCTGTCACAACACATGGGTTTCGGCTTTCAAATGTCCTACGTGATCTCTGTGGCCTAGGCACTTCCCTCTGTGGGGTCTGCAGAGCGGGAAACTGAGCGCCATCTTGGCTCTGTCTCTCTTTCTCTATTTCCTCCGTTTGTGCACGTAGAACAGAGTCTCCCCTGTTTCATTTGTTTGTGTGTTCTGTGGAGTTTTGTGTTTCTCCGTTGTCTCAGTCTGTGGTTGTGTATGTCGTGGCGGTGGTGGTGGTGGTGTTTGTTGTTGTGTTGGTACCGTTCGGTCTGTCTGCTCTTGTCCCCGGTCTCTGTCTCGGTCTTTGTCTGGGTCCTGTCTTGGACTTTCTTTCCTTCCTGTGTCCTGTGTCCCGTCTCCCAGTGAGGAAACGAGAGCTTTTGCGTGGTCTATGACCTCCTGGCTTAAATGTGGAAGGTTTTTGCGTGCCCACTTTGCCGCTACATTGAAGGCATCTGTCCACTCTGTAACATGATCGCTCTTAAGATCTGTTAAGAGTTGGTCCAGAACTGCCTTGTAATGTTCTTGCAGGATTTGCATAGTGGTGTGGCCCCAATTCTGAGCATTCCCCACAATTAAGTCAGCCGTGTCTGCATTTGGACAAGCCGGCTTGATCATATTGGCCAAGTTGTACACCATTCTGGTGATCATCTTAGGAGCCGGTTTTTCCTGTTCTATGGCTACATTCTGGTAGTGGTGCACTGTTTTGATGATTTTATGTAACTGTCGAACCAGCCGCCCAAACTTTGGGTCTGTTGGTGCTGTGTTTTGATCTCTGGATGTAACAGCAACCCCCCTCTGGTGCTTGGTGACATTTCTCTGTTGGAACACTGTGTTAGCATTCCCTGATTGTGTTTTGTGGTGGCCATGTTTAACCACGTCAGCATATGAACGACCTCTGGGGTCATGTGGAGGCCTAGCAGGATACGAGCGGCCTTGAGGAGGCACTGGCCGGTTAGGATATTGGGACTGAGTCCGCCCCCTCCTGTAACGAGGGTTTGGAGATGCGCGGTCCATCACCCAGTACGCTCTCTTTCCTGCGTAGGCCGTATTGTTTGTGTACTGTCTTTGCTCCCGAGAGCGGCCCTGACGTCTGCCATGTCTGACTGTATGCCAGTCTTCATCATTATTGTATCCCATGATCCTCTATGAGTGATCCAATTTTCTGATGGACAGTTAAGCGGTGTATTTAAATAATAATCCTCCTTATACACCACACTGTGGCCCTCTGATGGGCTCTTGACGAGCGGTGTATTTAATTAATTATAGTTTGTATATATTTATTGCTAAACTAATGTATTTATATAATAAGCTCAACAAAAAAAATCAAAATCCAAAACCAAAAGTGAAACTTAAAGAGAGACAAAAAGTGTCTTAAGCCTAAAAGTAAATTTTAATATTTAAAGGATTTTCCTAATTAGTGTGTGCCTGTGCGCAACGTTTCGACCTTTGCGGTCTTCTTCAGGCGAAGGCACACTTTGTAAAATTTGAAAGTTCTTAGAGTGAGAGGTATCTTTTGCATGTGACTGGCAGAGCTGTTGTCTGTACCGTAGTCAGAGCAGGAGTGAGCCTGTGTGTCTCCTTTCCTCCTTTTATACCCTCCTCCGAACTGCTGATTGGAAGTTCGTGTTACCAAAATAAAAGCACTTTTTGATTGTGTGTTAGTTGGACAGATTTGTTTTTGCTTTTTAATAAATCTAATTAGTATTTTACTTTATGAATTGTTTGTCTATGTTAGGGGTTAAATATAAATTATTAATTTTGAAGATAAGTGTTATTTATTAAGTATTTTACTGTCAAATCATGAATTAAGTTGTCTATTTATTCTAAATATGGGCTGGACCTATTTTAAACTATTATGAGTGTAATTTAACCTAAGATTTTGTCTATGTATTTATTAAGTTTATATGATTAATATTTATAACTATTTATCAGTGTAAAGTCTTTTTAAACTAATTTTAATACTAAATGACTAAAAAAACTATTTATAATTTGTGTTTTGTGTCCAGACTGACAACTATACTAAGCAGGCCTGTCCTTAGGGGCCAGAGGCTCTGCCTTTAATTTTTATTGTGAGCGGTCAAAGGTCACAGGCCAGCTTAGGGGTGAGAGTCTTAGGTTTAGGCAAGGGGGGGAAGGTTAGGGTTAGAGAAAGGCACAGGAGAGGTTAGGGTTAGAGAAAGGCACAGGAGAGGTTAGGGTTGACTATACACACCACGAATAAACACAAACATGGCAGACACAGAGACAAGGGAGAAAAACAGACATTAGGATCAAACATGGAGGGGAGAGAAACAGGAAAAAGAGAGGAAAACTACAAAAGGACGCCATTCCTGGGCCTCCAACCCTCACTTAAAGTTGTAAATACTTAATTTAACCTCTAGTTATATTTTATATTCAAGCCAGATGGTTCTATAGTGTTTAAAGAATGAATCCATCTTCTTTCCTCTTTCCTTCTGTCCATATTTGTCCATGATGCATTGTGCTGCAGTCCTGACACTCGTGCCGCTGGCCAGCCGTGCAGCAGGAAGTGACGTACCAGTGGTGTTCCTGTTTCCTTTTTATTCAATATGTTATACTTATGCTGCCACATTCTGGTTCTGATCGAGTTCCTTGTCTCTCCAACATACTGTATTTTACATATTGAACAATAGATGACGTACACACAATTGCTAGTTATTGGGCTAAAGCCCTGTGGGATCTCAAAAATCATCCTATTTGATTTACAACGTATGTATTTAAGCTGTGAGAAGTACGGTGGAGCAGGCCGTGCTCTAGTCTGTGTAATAGGTTTTAATTGAGCACGTACTAGCAGATCCATAAGACTTTTATTCCTGCGATATGCGGAAATGATTTTGTGATTCTGCAGTAGGCCTGTGTCCTCCATGAAGGTTTTGTAGTTGTTTTTGAATGTTCTATTTAAACCTGTACTTATTGTTGAAAAGTTTGTGACCAGTGGAATCATGTCTTTAGTGTCTCTCGGTTTTTGAGTTTGAAAAGTACGAAGACAATATCTCAGGAAGCTCCTAGAATATCCCCCTGTCCCGAAGGGCCTTAAAAGGGTGTTCACTGCTACACGGAATTCCTCTTCCTGCGTGCAGATTCTGTAAAACCTTAGCAACTGTGACTTCACAATGCCTTTAAATGTATGTCGTGGATGAAAGCTGTTTTTGAATAATAAGGCGTGTGTGTCAGTGGTCTTAAAATAAACTTTAATGTCCAGTGTTTGGGTCAGTTCGTACGAGGGTCCTATGTAAACAGTTGTGTCAAGAAAGTCGATAGTCCTTTTGTCAACTACGTGTTTTATTTTAATGGATGGGTCATGGTTATTTAAGGTGTCAACAAACTTTTCAAACTCTTCTATGGAATTGGTCCATACTCCCCACACATCATCCAAGTACCTCAAGTAGTGGAATGGCTTAATGCTACATAATGCTAGTACTTCTTCTTCCCAGTTCGCCATAAATATATTGGCGTATGCTGGCGCAAATCTCTTTCCCATTGCGGTTCCTTTGATCTGTAAGAAGTATTCGCCATTGAACTCAAAATCATTTTTAGTTAGATTTATTTCCAGTAGCTGCAGTAACTCCCTGTCAGGCCTCAAATCATCCGGATATTTGTTGAATGCCTTTTGGACCGCCTGCAATCCTGCAGGTATATCAATATTTGTATATAGACTTTCTACATCCATAGTAAACAACAACGAATTAGGTGGAATTTTTAGTCCTTTTACAATTTCAATGAAATGATATGTGTCTTTTACATATGCCGGATGCTTTGTGGACAAGGGAGTTAAAAAATGAGTTATAAACTCTGCAGTGTGATATGTTTCACTACTGCAGTCTGAAACTATTGGTCGTCCTGGAGGTACTTGGTATGGAACACTCCATTTTTCTGGAGGTTTGTGGATTTTGGGCAGAATGTAGAATCTCCTTTCTCTGGGAGGGCCTTCCCCTTTTAAATAACGCTTCTGTTTTGCATTAATGTATTTTTTCTTGTATAACCTATTCAAAATTTCGTGTACCAACGGAATTGATTCTGGAAAGATGGGGTCTTTTAATTTTTTGTAATATACACTATCCCGCAATTGGCGTTGGACCTCGGTGATGTACTGTTCCCTGCTTAGGATGACAATAGCGCTGCCCTTGTCAGCGGGCTTGATGACTATCTGCTTGTTATGCATAAGTTCTCTTAATGCTGTTACTTCCTCCTGTGATAAGTTTGCGTCTTCTTTATGCCACTTATAATCATGTTTGAAATTATCGTAATCTTTGTCAATCAATGAGTGTAATTCTTTAGGCAAATCAGACATAGGAGGAGTCCAGTTAGATGGAAATGTGAATGGCGTTGGCCTACTTTGTGCTGTGTTTTTAAAGAAAATTCCTAATTTAAGCTTTCGGTGATAGTTTTGTAGGTCCAGTTCCAATTGTATTTGTTGATTTTTATGTACATCCAGGGTTGGTACAAAGGTTAACCCTCTGTTCAGGAGATTCAGTTGGGCCTCTGTTGGTTTAAACGCTCCGTACAGATTTACCACATTTTGTGATGTCAGCGGCACCCTACTCTTTTCCCCTTCCACTTGTGGACTTAAGGGGTCCTTGAGTTTAAATAGTTGCACCAGTGTCGTAGCATAGATCTGGCTGTTGCCCTGGACCAATGCACTGAGTCACTCTCTGTCTCGAATTCGCTTTCCGACAACAGCGGAATGTATGGCATGTTTTTCTGTATGTGAGCGTTGATCTTTTGGAGACAAAGCTTCTCTGGAGCCGTTAGAGTATGAGAAAAGTTAATGAGGGGGATCCATAACTCAGCGTAAGGAAATTTCTTTTTAGCCATCCTTAATGCTGCCTGCATTTGTTTTATTGCTGTCTCTTTTGCCTTTTGTCCTCGACTGTTGAGACCAAAGGACAAAACCACCTTCTCCACACAAACCAACGTGGACGCTTTAGATAGAATGGACTCTGCGTGTCTGAAATTGGCTCCTGGATAACTCTCCACCTGCAAATCCGAGAGCGTATGGCCCGGAATGCGTGAAAGGTTGGAATCCCCAATTACGAGCCACTTCTTCCACACAGTAAGGTTCCAATCTGTCATCTTTCTATCTGTGTTAATGTGTCTTTTAACTCTGTACAGGTGCTGCTTTGGAGTAGAAGTGTTGACCTGGCCCGAGCTAAGTTGCTCTTCCCGTTGCTCGGACGTGTTCGACCGATCCGTGGCATCCTGCTCACCTGGAGAACCCAACTCAGGCTCTGTGGGCCTAGGTATTGGTGTCAGGCTGGGAGTCTCGTCTGCCACGTTAGTCGAACCGTCCGTCAACAGTGAATCAACCGCTCGTGTAACCCTTGGTGGTACTTTAGGCGTTCTAACAGGCAAAACTTGTGCTACTACTTCAATTGCACACGCTGCATTGTTTTCTGTCACAACACATGGGTTTCGGCTTTCAAATGTCCTACGTGATCTCTGTGGCCTAGGCACTTCCCTCTGTGGGGTCTGCAGAGCGGGAAACTGAGCGCCATCTTGGCTCTGTCTCTCTTTCTCTATTTCCTCCGTTTGTGCACGTAGAACAGAGTCTCCCCCTGTTTCATTTGTTTGTGTGTTCTGTGGAGTTTTGTGTTTCTCCGTTGTCTCAGTCTGTGGTTGTGTATGTCGTGGCGGTGGTGGTGGTGGTGTTTGTTGTTGTGTTGGTACCGTTCGGTCTGTCTGCTCTTGTCCCCGGTCTCTGTCTCGGTCTTTGTCTGGGTCCTGTCTTGGACTTTCTTTCCTTCCTGTGTCCTGTGTCCCGTCTCCCAGTGAGGAAACGAGAGCTTTTGCGTGGTCTATGACCTCCTGGCTTAAATGTGGAAGGTTTTGCGTGCCCACTTTGCCGCTACATTGAAGGCATCTGTCCACTCTGTAACATGATCGCTCTTAAGATCTGTTAAGAGTTGGTCCAGAACTGCCTTGTAATGTTCTTGCAGGATTTGCATAGTGGTGTGGCCCCAATTCTGAGCATTCCCCACAATTAAGTCAGCCGTGTCTGCATTTGGACAAGCCGGCTTGATCATATTGGCCAAGTTGTACACCATTCTGGTGATCATCTTAGGAGCCGGTTTTTCCTGTTCTATGGCTACATTCTGGTAGTGGTGCACTGTTTTGATGATTTTATGTAACTGTCGAACCAGCCGCCCAAACTTTGGGTCTGTTGGTGCTGTGTTTTGATCTCTGGATGTAACAGCAACCCCCCTCTGGTGCTTGGTGACATTTCTCTGTTGGAACACTGTGTTAGCATTCCCTGATTGTGTTTTGTGGTGGCCATGTTTAACCACGTCAGCATATGAACGACCTCTGGGGTCATGTGGAGGCCTAGCAGGATACGAGCGGCCTTGAGGAGGCACTGGCCGGTTAGGATATTGGGACTGAGTCCGCCCCTCCTGTAACGAGGGTTTGGAGATGCGCGGTCCATCACCCAGTACGCTCTCTTTCCTGCGTAGGCCGTATTGTTTGTGTACTGTCTTTGCTCCCGAGAGCGGCCCTGACGTCTGCCATGTCTGACTGTATGCCAGTCTTCATCATTATTGTATCCCATGATCCTCTATGAGTGATCCAATTTTCTGATGGACAGTTAAGCGGTGTATTTAAATAATAATCCTCCTTATACACCACACTGTGGCCCTCTGATGGGCTCTTGACGAGCGGTGTATTTAATTAATTATAGTTTGTATATATTTATTGCTAAACTAATGTATTTATATAATAAGCTCAACAAAAAAAATCAAAATCCAAAACCAAAAGTGAAACTTAAAGAGAGACAAAAAGTGTCTTAAGCCTAAAAGTAAATTTTAATATTTAAAGGATTTTCCTAATTAGTGTGTGCCTGTGCGCAACGTTTCGACCTTTGCGGTCTTCTTCAGGCGAAGGCACACTTTGTAAAATTTGAAAGTTCTTAGAGTGAGAGGTATCTTTTGCATGTGACTGGCAGAGCTGTTGTCTGTACCGTAGTCAGAGCAGGAGTGAGCCTGTGTGTCTCCTTTCCTCCTTTTATACCCTCCTCCGAACTGCTGATTGGAAGTTCGTGTTACCAAAATAAAAGCACTTTTTGATTGTGTGTTAGTTGGACAGATTTGTTTTTGCTTTTTAATAAATCTAATTAGTATTTTACTTTATGAATTGTTTGTCTATGTTAGGGGTTAAATATAAATTATTAATTTTGAAGATAAGTGTTATTTATTAAGTATTTTACTGTCAAATCATGAATTAAGTTGTCTATTTATTCTAAATATGGGCTGGACCTATTTTAAACTATTATGAGTGTAATTTAACCTAAGATTTTGTCTATGTATTTATTAAGTTTATATGATTAATATTTATAACTATTTATCAGTGTAAAGTCTTTTTAAACTAATTTTAATACTAAATGACTAAAAAAACTATTTATAATTTGTGTTTTGTGTCCAGACTGACAACTATACTAAGCAGGCCTGTCCTTAGGGGCCAGAGGCTCTGCCTTTAATTTTTATTGTGAGCGGTCAAAGGTCACAGGCCAGCTTAGGGGTGAGAGTCTTAGGTTTAGGCAAGGGGGGGAAGGTTAGGGTTAGAGAAAGGCACAGGAGAGGTTAGGGTTAGAGAAAGGCACAGGAGAGGTTAGGGTTGACTATACACACCACGAATAAACACAAACATGGCAGACACAGAGACAAGGGAGAAAAACAGACATTAGGATCAAACATGGAGGGGAGAGAAACAGGAAAAAGAGAGGAAAACTACAAAAGGACGCCATTCCTGGGCCTCCAACCCTCACTTAAAGTTGTAAATACTTAATTTAACCTCTAGTTATATTTTATATTCAAGCCAGATGGTTCTATAGTGTTTAAAGAATGAATCCATCTTCTTTCCTCTTTCCTTCTGTCCATATTTGTCCATGATGCATTGTGCTGCAGTCCTGACACTCGTGCCGCTGGCCAGCCGTGCAGCAGGAAGTGACGTACCAGTGGTGTTCCTGTTTCCTTTTTATTCAATATGTTATACTTATGCTGCCACATTCTGGTTCTGATCGAGTTCCTTGTCTCTCCAACATACTGTATTTTACATATTGAACAATAGATGACGTACACACAATTGCTAGTTATTGGGCTAAAGCCCTGTGGGATCTCAAAAATCATCCTATTTGATTTACAACGTATGTATTTAAGCTGTGAGAAGTACGGTGGAGCAGGCCGTGCTCTAGTCTGTGTAATAGGTTTTAATTGAGCACGTACTAGCAGATCCATAAGACTTTTATTCCTGCGATATGCGGAAATGATTTTGTGATTCTGCAGTAGGCCTGTGTCCTCCATGAAGGTTTTGTAGTTGTTTTTGAATGTTCTATTTAAACCTGTACTTATTGTTGAAAAGTTTGTGACCAGTGGAATCATGTCTTTAGTGTCTCTCGGTTTTTGAGTTTGAAAAGTACGAAGACAATATCTCAGGAAGCTCCTAGAATATCCCCTGTCCCGAAGGGCCTTAAAAGGGTGTTCACTGCTACACGGAATTCCTCTTCCTGCGTGCAGATTCTGTAAAACCTTAGCAACTGTGACTTCACAATGCCTTTAAATGTATGTCGTGGATGAAAGCTGTTTTTGAATAATAAGGCGTGTGTGTCAGTGGTCTTAAAATAAACTTTAATGTCCAGTGTTTGGGTCAGTTCGTACGAGGGTCCTATGTAAACAGTTGTGTCAAGAAAGTCGATAGTCCTTTTGTCAACTACGTGTTTTATTTTAATGGATGGGTCATGGTTATTTAAGGTGTCAACAAACTTTTCAAACTCTTCTATGGAATTGGTCCATACTCCCCACACATCATCCAAGTACCTCAAGTAGTGGAATGGCTTAATGCTACATAATGCTAGTACTTCTTCTTCCCAGTTCGCCATAAATATATTGGCGTATGCTGGCGCAAATCTCTTTCCCATTGCGGTTCCTTTGATCTGTAAGAAGTATTCGCCATTGAACTCAAAATCATTTTTAGTTAGATTTATTTCCAGTAGCTGCAGTAACTCCCTGTCAGGCCTCAAATCATCCGGATATTTGTTGAATGCCTTTTGGACCGCCTGCAATCCTGCAGGTATATCAATATTTGTATATAGACTTTCTACATCCATAGTAAACAACAACGAATTAGGTGGAATTTTTAGTCCTTTTACAATTTCAATGAAATGATATGTGTCTTTTACATATGCCGGATGCTTTGTGGACAAGGGAGTTAAAAAATGAGTTATAAACTCTGCAGTGTGATATGTTTCACTACTGCAGTCTGAAACTATTGGTCGTCCTGGAGGTACTTGGTATGGAACACTCCATTTTTCTGGAGGTTTGTGGATTTTGGGCAGAATGTAGAATCTCCTTTCTCTGGGAGGGCCTTCCCCTTTTAAATAACGCTTCTGTTTTGCATTAATGTATTTTTTCTTGTATAACCTATTCAAAATTTCGTGTACCAACGGAATTGATTCTGGAAAGATGGGGTCTTTTAATTTTTTGTAATATACACTATCCCGCAATTGGCGTTGGACCTCGGTGATGTACTGTTCCCTGCTTAGGATGACAATAGCGCTGCCCTTGTCAGCGGGCTTGATGACTATCTGCTTGTTATGCATAAGTTCTCTTAATGCTGTTACTTCCTCCTGTGATAAGTTTGCGTCTTCTTTATGCCACTTATAATCATGTTTGAAATTATCGTAATCTTTGTCAATCAATGAGTGTAATTCTTTAGGCAAATCAGACATAGGAGGAGTCCAGTTAGATGGAAATGTGAATGGCGTTGGCCTACTTTGTGCTGTGTTTTTAAAGAAAATTCCTAATTTAAGCTTTCGGTGATAGTTTTGTAGGTCCAGTTCCAATTGTATTTGTTGATTTTTATGTACATCCAGGGTTGGTACAAAGGTTAACCCTCTGTTCAGGAGATTCAGTTGGGCCTCTGTTGGTTTAAACGCTCCGTACAGATTTACCACATTTTGTGATGTCAGCGGCACCCTACTCTTTTCCCCTTCCACTTGTGGACTTAAGGGGTCCTTGAGTTTAAATAGTTGCACCAGTGTCGTAGCATAGATCTGGCTGTTGCCCTGGACCAATGCACTGAGTCACTCTCTGTCTCGAATTCGCTTTCCGACAACAGCGGAATGTATGGCATGTTTTTCTGTATGTGAGCGTTGATCTTTTGGAGACAAAGCTTCTCTGGAGCCGTTAGAGTATGAGAAAAGTTAATGAGGGGGATCCATAACTCAGCGTAAGGAAATTTCTTTTTAGCCATCCTTAATGCTGCCTGCATTTGTTTTATTGCTGTCTCTTTTGCCTTTTGTCCTCGACTGTTGAGACCAAAGGACAAAACCACCTTCTCCACACAAACCAACGTGGACGCTTTAGATAGAATGGACTCTGCGTGTCTGAAATTGGCTCCTGGATAACTCTCCACCTGCAAATCCGAGAGCGTATGGCCCGGAATGCGTGAAAGGTTGGAATCCCCAATTACGAGCCACTTCTTCCACACAGTAAGGTTCCAATCTGTCATCTTTCTATCTGTGTTAATGTGTCTTTTAACTCTGTACAGGTGCTGCTTTGGAGTAGAAGTGTTGACCTGGCCCGAGCTAAGTTGCTCTTCCCGTTGCTCGGACGTGTTCGACCGATCCGTGGCATCCTGCTCACCTGGAGAACCCAACTCAGGCTCTGTGGGCCTAGGTATTGGTGTCAGGCTGGGAGTCTCGTCTGCCACGTTAGTCGAACCGTCCGTCAACAGTGAATCAACCGCTCGTGTAACCCTTGGTGGTACTTTAGGCGTTCTAACAGGCAAAACTTGTGCTACTACTTCAATTGCACACGCTGCATTGTTTTCTGTCACAACACATGGGTTTCGGCTTTCAAATGTCCTACGTGATCTCTGTGGCCTAGGCACTTCCCTCTGTGGGGTCTGCAGAGCGGGAAACTGAGCGCCATCTTGGCTCTGTCTCTCTTTCTCTATTTCCTCCGTTTGTGCACGTAGAACAGAGTCTCCCCCTGTTTCATTTGTTTGTGTGTTCTGTGGAGTTTTGTGTTTCTCCGTTGTCTCAGTCTGTGGTTGTGTATGTCGTGGCGGTGGTGGTGGTGGTGTTTGTTGTTGTGTTGGTACCGTTCGGTCTGTCTGCTCTTGTCCCCGGTCTCTGTCTCGGTCTTTGTCTGGGTCCTGTCTTGGACTTTCTTTCCTTCCTGTGTCCTGTGTCCCGTCTCCCAGTGAGGAAACGAGAGCTTTTGCGTGGTCTATGACCTCCTGGCTTAAATGTGGAAGGTTTTTTGCGTGCCCACTTTGCCGCTACATTGAAGGCATCTGTCCACTCTGTAACATGATCGCTCTTAAGATCTGTTAAGAGTTGGTCCAGAACTGCCTTGTAATGTTCTTGCAGGATTTGCATAGTGGTGTGGCCCCAATTCTGAGCATTCCCCACAATTAAGTCAGCCGTGTCTGCATTTGGACAAGCCGGCTTGATCATATTGGCCAAGTTGTACACCATTCTGGTGATCATCTTAGGAGCCGGTTTTTCCTGTTCTATGGCTACATTCTGGTAGTGGTGCACTGTTTTGATGATTTTATGTAACTGTCGAACCAGCCGCCCAAACTTTGGGTCTGTTGGTGCTGTGTTTTGATCTCTGGATGTAACAGCAACCCCCCTCTGGTGCTTGGTGACATTTCTCTGTTGGAACACTGTGTTAGCATTCCCTGATTGTGTTTTGTGGTGGCCATGTTTAACCACGTCAGCATATGAACGACCTCTGGGGTCATGTGGAGGCCTAGCAGGATACGAGCGGCCTTGAGGAGGCACTGGCCGGTTAGGATATTGGGACTGAGTCCGCCCCCTCCTGTAACGAGGGTTTGGAGATGCGCGGTCCATCACCCAGTACGCTCTCTTTCCTGCGTAGGCCGTATTGTTTGTGTACTGTCTTTGCTCCCGAGAGCGGCCCTGACGTCTGCCATGTCTGACTGTATGCCAGTCTTCATCATTATTGTATCCCATGATCCTCTATGAGTGATCCAATTTTCTGATGGACAGTTAAGCGGTGTATTTAAATAATAATCCTCCTTATACACCACACTGTGGCCCTCTGATGGGCTCTTGACGAGCGGTGTATTTAATTAATTATAGTTTGTATATATTTATTGCTAAACTAATGTATTTATATAATAAGCTCAACAAAAAAATCAAAATCCAAAACCAAAAGTGAAACTTAAAGAGAGACAAAAAGTGTCTTAAGCCTAAAAGTAAATTTTAATATTTAAAGGATTTTCCTAATTAGTGTGTGCCTGTGCGCAACGTTTCGACCTTTGCGGTCTTCTTCAGGCGAAGGCACACTTTGTAAAATTTGAAAGTTCTTAGAGTGAGAGGTATCTTTTGCATGTGACTGGCAGAGCTGTTGTCTGTACCGTAGTCAGAGCAGGAGTGAGCCTGTGTGTCTCCTTTCCTCCTTTTATACCCTCCTCCGAACTGCTGATTGGAAGTTCGTGTTACCAAAATAAAAGCACTTTTTGATTGTGTGTTAGTTGGACAGATTTGTTTTTGCTTTTTAATAAATCTAATTAGTATTTTACTTTATGAATTGTTTGTCTATGTTAGGGGTTAAATATAAATTATTAATTTTGAAGATAAGTGTTATTTATTAAGTATTTTACTGTCAAATCATGAATTAAGTTGTCTATTTATTCTAAATATGGGCTGGACCTATTTTAAACTATTATGAGTGTAATTTAACCTAAGATTTTGTCTATGTATTTATTAAGTTTATATGATTAATATTTATAACTATTTATCAGTGTAAAGTCTTTTTAAACTAATTTTAATACTAAATGACTAAAAAAACTATTTATAATTTGTGTTTTGTGTCCAGACTGACAACTATACTAAGCAGGCCTGTCCTTAGGGGCCAGAGGCTCTGCCTTTAATTTTTATTGTGAGCGGTCAAAGGTCACAGGCCAGCTTAGGGGTGAGAGTCTTAGGTTTAGGCAAGGGGGGGAAGGTTAGGGTTAGAGAAAGGCACAGGAGAGGTTAGGGTTAGAGAAAGGCACAGGAGAGGTTAGGGTTGACTATACACACCACGAATAAACACAAACATGGCAGACACAGAGACAAGGGAGAAAAACAGACATTAGGATCAAACATGGAGGGGAGAGAAACAGGAAAAAGAGAGGAAAACTACAAAAGGACGCCATTCCTGGGCCTCCAACCCTCACTTAAAGTTGTAAATACTTAATTTAACCTCTAGTTATATTTTATATTCAAGCCAGATGGTTCTATAGTGTTTAAAGAATGAATCCATCTTCTTTCCTCTTTCCTTCTGTCCATATTTGTCCATGATGCATTGTGCTGCAGTCCTGACACTCGTGCCGCTGGCCAGCCGTGCAGCAGGAAGTGACGTACCAGTGGTGTTCCTGTTTCCTTTTTATTCAATATGTTATACTTATGCTGCCACATTCTGGTTCTGATCGAGTTCCTTGTCTCTCCAACATACTGTATTTTACATATTGAACAATAGATGACGTACACACAATTGCTAGTTATTGGGCTAAAGCCCTGTGGGATCTCAAAAATCATCCTATTTGATTTACAACGTATGTATTTAAGCTGTGAGAAGTACGGTGGAGCAGGCCGTGCTCTAGTCTGTGTAATAGGTTTTAATTGAGCACGTACTAGCAGATCCATAAGACTTTTATTCCTGCGATATGCGGAAATGATTTTGTGATTCTGCAGTAGGCCTGTGTCCTCCATGAAGGTTTTGTAGTTGTTTTTGAATGTTCTATTTAAACCTGTACTTATTGTTGAAAAGTTTGTGACCAGTGGAATCATGTCTTTAGTGTCTCTCGGTTTTTGAGTTTGAAAAGTACGAAGACAATATCTCAGGAAGCTCCTAGAATATCCCCTGTCCCGAAGGGCCTTAAAAAGGGTGTTCACTGCTACACGGAATTCCTCTTCCTGCGTGCAGATTCTGTAAAACCTTAGCAACTGTGACTTCACAATGCCTTTAAATGTATGTCGTGGATGAAAGCTGTTTTTGAATAATAAGGCGTGTGTGTCAGTGGTCTTAAAATAAACTTTAATGTCCAGTGTTTGGGTCAGTTCGTACGAGGGTCCTATGTAAACAGTTGTGTCAAGAAAGTCGATAGTCCTTTTGTCAACTACGTGTTTTATTTTAATGGATGGGTCATGGTTATTTAAGGTGTCAACAAACTTTTCAAACTCTTCTATGGAATTGGTCCATACTCCCACACATCATCCAAGTACCTCAAGTAGTGGAATGGCTTAATGCTACATAATGCTAGTACTTCTTCTTCCCAGTTCGCCATAAATATATTGGCGTATGCTGGCGCAAATCTCTTTCCCATTGCGGTTCCTTTGATCTGTAAGAAGTATTCGCCATTGAACTCAAAATCATTTTTAGTTAGATTTATTTCCAGTAGCTGCAGTAACTCCCTGTCAGGCCTCAAATCATCCGGATATTTGTTGAATGCCTTTTGGACCGCCTGCAATCCTGCAGGTATATCAATATTTGTATATAGACTTTCTACATCCATAGTAAACAACAACGAATTAGGTGGAATTTTTAGTCCTTTTACAATTTCAATGAAATGATATGTGTCTTTTACATATGCCGGATGCTTTGTGGACAAGGGAGTTAAAAAATGAGTTATAAACTCTGCAGTGTGATATGTTTCACTACTGCAGTCTGAAACTATTGGTCGTCCTGGAGGTACTTGGTATGGAACACTCCATTTTTCTGGAGGTTTGTGGATTTTGGGCAGAATGTAGAATCTCCTTTCTCTGGGAGGGCCTTCCCCTTTTAAATAACGCTTCTGTTTTGCATTAATGTATTTTTTCTTGTATAACCTATTCAAAATTTCGTGTACCAACGGAATTGATTCTGGAAAGATGGGGTCTTTTAATTTTTTGTAATATACACTATCCCGCAATTGGCGTTGGACCTCGGTGATGTACTGTTCCCTGCTTAGGATGACAATAGCGCTGCCCTTGTCAGCGGGCTTGATGACTATCTGCTTGTTATGCATAAGTTCTCTTAATGCTGTTACTTCCTCCTGTGATAAGTTTGCGTCTTCTTTATGCCACTTATAATCATGTTTGAAATTATCGTAATCTTTGTCAATCAATGAGTGTAATTCTTTAGGCAAATCAGACATAGGAGGAGTCCAGTTAGATGGAAATGTGAATGGCGTTGGCCTACTTTGTGCTGTGTTTTTAAAGAAAATTCCTAATTTAAGCTTTCGGTGATAGTTTTGTAGGTCCAGTTCCAATTGTATTTGTTGATTTTTATGTACATCCAGGGTTGGTACAAAGGTTAACCCTCTGTTCAGGAGATTCAGTTGGGCCTCTGTTGGTTTAAACGCTCCGTACAGATTTACCACATTTTGTGATGTCAGCGGCACCCTACTCTTTTCCCCTTCCACTTGTGGACTTAAGGGGTCCTTGAGTTTAAATAGTTGCACCAGTGTCGTAGCATAGATCTGGCTGTTGCCCTGGACCAATGCACTGAGTCACTCTCTGTCTCGAATTCGCTTTCCGACAACAGCGGAATGTATGGCATGTTTTTCTGTATGTGAGCGTTGATCTTTTGGAGACAAAGCTTCTCTGGAGCCGTTAGAGTATGAGAAAAGTTAATGAGGGGGATCCATAACTCAGCGTAAGGAAATTTCTTTTTAGCCATCCTTAATGCTGCCTGCATTTGTTTTATTGCTGTCTCTTTTGCCTTTTGTCCTCGACTGTTGAGACCAAAGGACAAAACCACCTTCTCCACACAAACCAACGTGGACGCTTTAGATAGAATGGACTCTGCGTGTCTGAAATTGGCTCCTGGATAACTCTCCACCTGCAAATCCGAGAGCGTATGGCCCGGAATGCGTGAAAGGTTGGAATCCCCAATTACGAGCCACTTCTTCCACACAGTAAGGTTCCAATCTGTCATCTTTCTATCTGTGTTAATGTGTCTTTTAACTCTGTACAGGTGCTGCTTTGGAGTAGAAGTGTTGACCTGGCCCGAGCTAAGTTGCTCTTCCCGTTGCTCGGACGTGTTCGACCGATCCGTGGCATCCTGCTCACCTGGAGAACCCAACTCAGGCTCTGTGGGCCTAGGTATTGGTGTCAGGCTGGGAGTCTCGTCTGCCACGTTAGTCGAACCGTCCGTCAACAGTGAATCAACCGCTCGTGTAACCCTTGGTGGTACTTTAGGCGTTCTAACAGGCAAAACTTGTGCTACTACTTCAATTGCACACGCTGCATTGTTTTCTGTCACAACACATGGGTTTCGGCTTTCAAATGTCCTACGTGATCTCTGTGGCCTAGGCACTTCCCTCTGTGGGGTCTGCAGAGCGGGAAACTGAGCGCCATCTTGGCTCTGTCTCTCTTTCTCTATTTCCTCCGTTTGTGCACGTAGAACAGAGTCTCCCCCTGTTTCATTTGTTTGTGTGTTCTGTGGAGTTTTGTGTTTCTCCGTTGTCTCAGTCTGTGGTTGTGTATGTCGTGGCGGTGGTGGTGGTGGTGTTTGTTGTTGTGTTGGTACCGTTCGGTCTGTCTGCTCTTGTCCCCGGTCTCTGTCTCGGTCTTTGTCTGGGTCCTGTCTTGGACTTTCTTTCCTTCCTGTGTCCTGTGTCCCGTCTCCCAGTGAGGAAACGAGAGCTTTTGCGTGGTCTATGACCTCCTGGCTTAAATGTGGAAGGTTTTTGCGTGCCCACTTTGCCGCTACATTGAAGGCATCTGTCCACTCTGTAACATGATCGCTCTTAAGATCTGTTAAGAGTTGGTCCAGAACTGCCTTGTAATGTTCTTGCAGGATTTGCATAGTGGTGTGGCCCCAATTCTGAGCATTCCCCACAATTAAGTCAGCCGTGTCTGCATTTGGACAAGCCGGCTTGATCATATTGGCCAAGTTGTACACCATTCTGGTGATCATCTTAGGAGCCGGTTTTTCCTGTTCTATGGCTACATTCTGGTAGTGGTGCACTGTTTTGATGATTTTATGTAACTGTCGAACCAGCCGCCCAAACTTTGGGTCTGTTGGTGCTGTGTTTTGATCTCTGGATGTAACAGCAACCCCCTCTGGTGCTTGGTGACATTTCTCTGTTGGAACACTGTGTTAGCATTCCCTGATTGTGTTTTGTGGTGGCCATGTTTAACCACGTCAGCATATGAACGACCTCTGGGGTCATGTGGAGGCCTAGCAGGATACGAGCGGCCTTGAGGAGGCACTGGCCGGTTAGGATATTGGGACTGAGTCCGCCCCCTCCTGTAACGAGGGTTTGGAGATGCGCGGTCCATCACCCAGTACGCTCTCTTTCCTGCGTAGGCCGTATTGTTTGTGTACTGTCTTTGCTCCCGAGAGCGGCCCTGACGTCTGCCATGTCTGACTGTATGCCAGTCTTCATCATTATTGTATCCCATGATCCTCTATGAGTGATCCAATTTTCTGATGGACAGTTAAGCGGTGTATTTAAATAATAATCCTCCTTATACACCACACTGTGGCCCTCTGATGGGCTCTTGACGAGCGGTGTATTTAATTAATTATAGTTTGTATATATTTATTGCTAAACTAATGTATTTATATAATAAGCTCAACAAAAAAATCAAAATCCAAAACCAAAAGTGAAACTTAAAGAGAGACAAAAAGTGTCTTAAGCCTAAAAGTAAATTTTAATATTTAAAGGATTTTCCTAATTAGTGTGTGCCTGTGCGCAACGTTTCGACCTTTGCGGTCTTCTTCAGGCGAAGGCACACTTTGTAAAATTTGAAAGTTCTTAGAGTGAGAGGTATCTTTTGCATGTGACTGGCAGAGCTGTTGTCTGTACCGTAGTCAGAGCAGGAGTGAGCCTGTGTGTCTCCTTTCCTCCTTTTATACCCTCCTCCGAACTGCTGATTGGAAGTTCGTGTTACCAAAATAAAAGCACTTTTTGATTGTGTGTTAGTTGGACAGATTTGTTTTTGCTTTTTAATAAATCTAATTAGTATTTTACTTTATGAATTGTTTGTCTATGTTAGGGGTTAAATATAAATTATTAATTTTGAAGATAAGTGTTATTTATTAAGTATTTTACTGTCAAATCATGAATTAAGTTGTCTATTTATTCTAAATATGGGCTGGACCTATTTTAAACTATTATGAGTGTAATTTAACCTAAGATTTTGTCTATGTATTTATTAAGTTTATATGATTAATATTTATAACTATTTATCAGTGTAAAGTCTTTTTAAACTAATTTTAATACTAAATGACTAAAAAAACTATTTATAATTTGTGTTTTGTGTCCAGACTGACAACTATACTAAGCAGGCCTGTCCTTAGGGGCCAGAGGCTCTGCCTTTAATTTTTATTGTGAGCGGTCAAAGGTCACAGGCCAGCTTAGGGGTGAGAGTCTTAGGTTTAGGCAAGGGGGGGAAGGTTAGGGTTAGAGAAAGGCACAGGAGAGGTTAGGGTTAGAGAAAGGCACAGGGAGAGGTTAGGGTTGACTATACACACCACGAATAAACACAAACATGGCAGACACAGAGACAAGGGAGAAAAACAGACATTAGGATCAAACATGGAGGGGAGAGAAACAGGAAAAAGAGAGGAAAACTACAAAAGGACGCCATTCCTGGGCCTCCAACCCTCACTTAAAGTTGTAAATACTTAATTTAACCTCTAGTTATATTTTATATTCAAGCCAGATGGTTCTATAGTGTTTAAAGAATGAATCCATCTTCTTTCCTCTTTCCTTCTGTCCATATTTGTCCATGATGCATTGTGCTGCAGTCCTGACACTCGTGCCGCTGGCCAGCCGTGCAGCAGGAAGTGACGTACCAGTGGTGTTCCTGTTTCCTTTTTATTCAATATGTTATACTTATGCTGCCACATTCTGGTTCTGATCGAGTTCCTTGTCTCTCCAACATACTGTATTTTACATATTGAACAATAGATGACGTACACACAATTGCTAGTTATTGGGCTAAAGCCCTGTGGGATCTCAAAAATCATCCTATTTGATTTACAACGTATGTATTTAAGCTGTGAGAAGTACGGTGGAGCAGGCCGTGCTCTAGTCTGTGTAATAGGTTTTAATTGAGCACGTACTAGCAGATCCATAAGACTTTTATTCCTGCGATATGCGGAAATGATTTTGTGATTCTGCAGTAGGCCTGTGTCCTCCATGAAGGTTTTGTAGTTGTTTTTGAATGTTCTATTTAAACCTGTACTTATTGTTGAAAAGTTTGTGACCAGTGGAATCATGTCTTTAGTGTCTCTCGGTTTTTGAGTTTGAAAAGTACGAAGACAATATCTCAGGAAGCTCCTAGAATATCCCCTGTCCCGAAGGGCCTTAAAAGGGTGTTCACTGCTACACGGAATTCCTCTTCCTGCGTGCAGATTCTGTAAAACCTTAGCAACTGTGACTTCACAATGCCTTTAAATGTATGTCGTGGATGAAAGCTGTTTTTGAATAATAAGGCGTGTGTGTCAGTGGTCTTAAAATAAACTTTAATGTCCAGTGTTTGGGTCAGTTCGTACGAGGGTCCTATGTAAACAGTTGTGTCAAGAAAGTCGATAGTCCTTTTGTCAACTACGTGTTTTATTTTAATGGATGGGTCATGGTTATTTAAGGTGTCAACAAACTTTTCAAACTCTTCTATGGAATTGGTCCATACTCCCCACACATCATCCAAGTACCTCAAGTAGTGGAATGGCTTAATGCTACATAATGCTAGTACTTCTTCTTCCCAGTTCGCCATAAATATATTGGCGTATGCTGGCGCAAATCTCTTTCCCATTGCGGTTCCTTTGATCTGTAAGAAGTATTCGCCATTGAACTCAAAATCATTTTTAGTTAGATTTATTTCCAGTAGCTGCAGTAACTCCCTGTCAGGCCTCAAATCATCCGGATATTTGTTGAATGCCTTTTGGACCGCCTGCAATCCTGCAGGTATATCAATATTTGTATATAGACTTTCTACATCCATAGTAAACAACAACGAATTAGGTGGAATTTTTAGTCCTTTTACAATTTCAATGAAATGATATGTGTCTTTTACATATGCCGGATGCTTTGTGGACAAGGGAGTTAAAAAATGAGTTATAAACTCTGCAGTGTGATATGTTTCACTACTGCAGTCTGAAACTATTGGTCGTCCTGGAGGTACTTGGTATGGAACACTCCATTTTTCTGGAGGTTTGTGGATTTTGGGCAGAATGTAGAATCTCCTTTCTCTGGGAGGGCCTTCCCCTTTTAAATAACGCTTCTGTTTTGCATTAATGTATTTTTTCTTGTATAACCTATTCAAAATTTCGTGTACCAACGGAATTGATTCTGGAAAGATGGGGTCTTTTAATTTTTTGTAATATACACTATCCCGCAATTGGCGTTGGACCTCGGTGATGTACTGTTCCCTGCTTAGGATGACAATAGCGCTGCCCTTGTCAGCGGGCTTGATGACTATCTGCTTGTTATGCATAAGTTCTCTTAATGCTGTTACTTCCTCCTGTGATAAGTTTGCGTCTTCTTTATGCCACTTATAATCATGTTTGAAATTATCGTAATCTTTGTCAATCAATGAGTGTAATTCTTTAGGCAAATCAGACATAGGAGGAGTCCAGTTAGATGGAAATGTGAATGGCGTTGGCCTACTTTGTGCTGTGTTTTTAAAGAAAATTCCTAATTTAAGCTTTCGGTGATAGTTTTGTAGGTCCAGTTCCAATTGTATTTGTTGATTTTTATGTACATCCAGGGTTGGTACAAAGGTTAACCCTCTGTTCAGGAGATTCAGTTGGGCCTCTGTTGGTTTAAACGCTCCGTACAGATTTACCACATTTTGTGATGTCAGCGGCACCCTACTCTTTTCCCCTTCCACTTGTGGACTTAAGGGGTCCTTGAGTTTAAATAGTTGCACCAGTGTCGTAGCATAGATCTGGCTGTTGCCCTGGACCAATGCACTGAGTCACTCTCTGTCTCGAATTCGCTTTCCGACAACAGCGGAATGTATGGCATGTTTTTCTGTATGTGAGCGTTGATCTTTTGGAGACAAAGCTTCTCTGGAGCCGTTAGAGTATGAGAAAAGTTAATGAGGGGGATCCATAACTCAGCGTAAGGAAATTTCTTTTAGCCATCCTTAATGCTGCCTGCATTTGTTTTATTGCTGTCTCTTTTGCCTTTTGTCCTCGACTGTTGAGACCAAAGGACAAAACCACCTTCTCCACACAAACCAACGTGGACGCTTTAGATAGAATGGACTCTGCGTGTCTGAAATTGGCTCCTGGATAACTCTCCACCTGCAAATCCGAGAGCGTATGGCCCGGAATGCGTGAAAGGTTGGAATCCCCAATTACGAGCCACTTCTTCCACACAGTAAGGTTCCAATCTGTCATCTTTCTATCTGTGTTAATGTGTCTTTTAACTCTGTACAGGTGCTGCTTTGGAGTAGAAGTGTTGACCTGGCCCGAGCTAAGTTGCTCTTCCCGTTGCTCGGACGTGTTCGACCGATCCGTGGCATCCTGCTCACCTGGAGAACCCAACTCAGGCTCTGTGGGCCTAGGTATTGGTGTCAGGCTGGGAGTCTCGTCTGCCACGTTAGTCGAACCGTCCGTCAACAGTGAATCAACCGCTCGTGTAACCCTTGGTGGTACTTTAGGCGTTCTAACAGGCAAAACTTGTGCTACTACTTCAATTGCACACGCTGCATTGTTTTCTGTCACAACACATGGGTTTCGGCTTTCAAATGTCCTACGTGATCTCTGTGGCCTAGGCACTTCCCTCTGTGGGGTCTGCAGAGCGGGAAACTGAGCGCCATCTTGGCTCTGTCTCTCTTTCTCTATTTCCTCCGTTTGTGCACGTAGAACAGAGTCTCCCCCTGTTTCATTTGTTTGTGTGTTCTGTGGAGTTTTGTGTTTCTCCGTTGTCTCAGTCTGTGGTTGTGTATGTCGTGGCGGTGGTGGTGGTGGTGTTTGTTGTTGTGTTGGTACCGTTCGGTCTGTCTGCTCTTGTCCCCGGTCTCTGTCTCGGTCTTTGTCTGGGTCCTGTCTTGGACTTTCTTTCCTTCCTGTGTCCTGTGTCCCGTCTCCCAGTGAGGAAACGAGAGCTTTTGCGTGGTCTATGACCTCCTGGCTTAAATGTGGAAGGTTTTTGCGTGCCCACTTTGCCGCTACATTGAAGGCATCTGTCCACTCTGTAACATGATCGCTCTTAAGATCTGTTAAGAGTTGGTCCAGAACTGCCTTGTAATGTTCTTGCAGGATTTGCATAGTGGTGTGGCCCCAATTCTGAGCATTCCCCACAATTAAGTCAGCCGTGTCTGCATTTGGACAAGCCGGCTTGATCATATTGGCCAAGTTGTACACCATTCTGGTGATCATCTTAGGAGCCGGTTTTTCCTGTTCTATGGCTACATTCTGGTAGTGGTGCACTGTTTTGATGATTTTATGTAACTGTCGAACCAGCCGCCCAAACTTTGGGTCTGTTGGTGCTGTGTTTTGATCTCTGGATGTAACAGCAACCCCCTCTGGTGCTTGGTGACATTTCTCTGTTGGAACACTGTGTTAGCATTCCCTGATTGTGTTTTGTGGTGGCCATGTTTAACCACGTCAGCATATGAACGACCTCTGGGGTCATGTGGAGGCCTAGCAGGATACGAGCGGCCTTGAGGAGGCACTGGCCGGTTAGGATATTGGGACTGAGTCCGCCCCTCCTGTAACGAGGGTTTGGAGATGCGCGGTCCATCACCCAGTACGCTCTCTTTCCTGCGTAGGCCGTATTGTTTGTGTACTGTCTTTGCTCCCGAGAGCGGCCCTGACGTCTGCCATGTCTGACTGTATGCCAGTCTTCATCATTATTGTATCCCATGATCCTCTATGAGTGATCCAATTTTCTGATGGACAGTTAAGCGGTGTATTTAAATAATAATCCTCCTTATACACCACACTGTGGCCCTCTGATGGGCTCTTGACGAGCGGTGTATTTAATTAATTATAGTTTGTATATATTTATTGCTAAACTAATGTATTTATATAATAAGCTCAACAAAAAAATCAAAATCCAAAACCAAAAGTGAAACTTAAAGAGAGACAAAAAGTGTCTTAAGCCTAAAAGTAAATTTTAATATTTAAAGGATTTTCCTAATTAGTGTGTGCCTGTGCGCAACGTTTCGACCTTTGCGGTCTTCTTCAGGCGAAGGCACACTTTGTAAAATTTGAAAGTTCTTAGAGTGAGAGGTATCTTTTGCATGTGACTGGCAGAGCTGTTGTCTGTACCGTAGTCAGAGCAGGAGTGAGCCTGTGTGTCTCCTTTCCTCCTTTTATACCCTCCTCCGAACTGCTGATTGGAAGTTCGTGTTACCAAAATAAAAGCACTTTTTGATTGTGTGTTAGTTGGACAGATTTGTTTTTGCTTTTTAATAAATCTAATTAGTATTTTACTTTATGAATTGTTTGTCTATGTTAGGGGTTAAATATAAATTATTAATTTTGAAGATAAGTGTTATTTATTAAGTATTTTACTGTCAAATCATGAATTAAGTTGTCTATTTATTCTAAATATGGGCTGGACCTATTTTAAACTATTATGAGTGTAATTTAACCTAAGATTTTGTCTATGTATTTATTAAGTTTATATGATTAATATTTATAACTATTTATCAGTGTAAAGTCTTTTTAAACTAATTTTAATACTAAATGACTAAAAAAACTATTTATAATTTGTGTTTTGTGTCCAGACTGACAACTATACTAAGCAGGCCTGTCCTTAGGGGGCCAGAGGCTCTGCCTTTAATTTTTATTGTGAGCGGTCAAAGGTCACAGGCCAGCTTAGGGGTGAGAGTCTTAGGTTTAGGCAAGGGGGGAAGGTTAGGGTTAGAGAAAGGCACAGGAGAGGTTAGGGTTAGAGAAAGGCACAGGAGAGGTTAGGGTTGACTATACACACCACGAATAAACACAAACATGGCAGACACAGAGACAAGGGAGAAAAACAGACATTAGGATCAAACATGGAGGGGAGAGAAACAGGAAAAAGAGAGGAAAACTACAAAAGGACGCCATTCCTGGGCCTCCAACCCTCACTTAAAGTTGTAAATACTTAATTTAACCTCTAGTTATATTTTATATTCAAGCCAGATGGTTCTATAGTGTTTAAAGAATGAATCCATCTTCTTTCCTCTTTCCTTCTGTCCATATTTGTCCATGATGCATTGTGCTGCAGTCCTGACACTCGTGCCGCTGGCCAGCCGTGCAGCAGGAAGTGACGTACCAGTGGTGTTCCTGTTTCCTTTTTATTCAATATGTTATACTTATGCTGCCACATTCTGGTTCTGATCGAGTTCCTTGTCTCTCCAACATACTGTATTTTACATATTGAACAATAGATGACGTACACACAATTGCTAGTTATTGGGCTAAAGCCCTGTGGGATCTCAAAATCATCCTATTTGATTTACAACGTATGTATTTAAGCTGTGAGAAGTACGGTGGAGCAGGCCGTGCTCTAGTCTGTGTAATAGGTTTTAATTGAGCACGTACTAGCAGATCCATAAGACTTTTATTCCTGCGATATGCGGAAATGATTTTGTGATTCTGCAGTAGGCCTGTGTCCTCCATGAAGGTTTTGTAGTTGTTTTTGAATGTTCTATTTAAACCTGTACTTATTGTTGAAAAGTTTGTGACCAGTGGAATCATGTCTTTAGTGTCTCTCGGTTTTTGAGTTTGAAAAGTACGAAGACAATATCTCAGGAAGCTCCTAGAATATCCCCCTGTCCCGAAGGGCCTTAAAAAGGGTGTTCACTGCTACACGGAATTCCTCTTCCTGCGTGCAGATTCTGTAAAACCTTAGCAACTGTGACTTCACAATGCCTTTAAATGTATGTCGTGGATGAAAGCTGTTTTTGAATAATAAGGCGTGTGTGTCAGTGGTCTTAAAATAAACTTTAATGTCCAGTGTTTGGGTCAGTTCGTACGAGGGTCCTATGTAAACAGTTGTGTCAAGAAAGTCGATAGTCCTTTTGTCAACTACGTGTTTTATTTTAATGGATGGGTCATGGTTATTTAAGGTGTCAACAAACTTTTCAAACTCTTCTATGGAATTGGTCCATACTCCCCACACATCATCCAAGTACCTCAAGTAGTGGAATGGCTTAATGCTACATAATGCTAGTACTTCTTCTTCCCAGTTCGCCATAAATATATTGGCGTATGCTGGCGCAAATCTCTTTCCCATTGCGGTTCCTTTGATCTGTAAGAAGTATTCGCCATTGAACTCAAAATCATTTTTAGTTAGATTTATTTCCAGTAGCTGCAGTAACTCCCTGTCAGGCCTCAAATCATCCGGATATTTGTTGAATGCCTTTTGGACCGCCTGCAATCCTGCAGGTATATCAATATTTGTATATAGACTTTCTACATCCATAGTAAACAACAACGAATTAGGTGGAATTTTTAGTCCTTTTACAATTTCAATGAAATGATATGTGTCTTTTACATATGCCGGATGCTTTGTGGACAAGGGAGTTAAAAAATGAGTTATAAACTCTGCAGTGTGATATGTTTCACTACTGCAGTCTGAAACTATTGGTCGTCCTGGAGGTACTTGGTATGGAACACTCCATTTTTCTGGAGGTTTGTGGATTTTGGGCAGAATGTAGAATCTCCTTTCTCTGGGAGGGCCTTCCCCTTTTAAATAACGCTTCTGTTTTGCATTAATGTATTTTTTTCTTGTATAACCTATTCAAAATTTCGTGTACCAACGGAATTGATTCTGGAAAGATGGGGTCTTTTAATTTTTTGTAATATACACTATCCCGCAATTGGCGTTGGACCTCGGTGATGTACTGTTCCCTGCTTAGGATGACAATAGCGCTGCCCTTGTCAGCGGGCTTGATGACTATCTGCTTGTTATGCATAAGTTCTCTTAATGCTGTTACTTCCTCCTGTGATAAGTTTGCGTCTTCTTTATGCCACTTATAATCATGTTTGAAATTATCGTAATCTTTGTCAATCAATGAGTGTAATTCTTTAGGCAAATCAGACATAGGAGGAGTCCAGTTAGATGGAAATGTGAATGGCGTTGGCCTACTTTGTGCTGTGTTTTTAAAGAAAATTCCTAATTTAAGCTTTCGGTGATAGTTTTGTAGGTCCAGTTCCAATTGTATTTGTTGATTTTTATGTACATCCAGGGTTGGTACAAAGGTTAACCCTCTGTTCAGGAGATTCAGTTGGGCCTCTGTTGGTTTAAACGCTCCGTACAGATTTACCACATTTTGTGATGTCAGCGGCACCCTACTCTTTTCCCCTTCCACTTGTGGACTTAAGGGGTCCTTGAGTTTAAATAGTTGCACCAGTGTCGTAGCATAGATCTGGCTGTTGCCCTGGACCAATGCACTGAGTCACTCTCTGTCTCGAATTCGCTTTCCGACAACAGCGGAATGTATGGCATGTTTTTCTGTATGTGAGCGTTGATCTTTTGGAGACAAAGCTTCTCTGGAGCCGTTAGAGTATGAGAAAAGTTAATGAGGGGGATCCATAACTCAGCGTAAGGAAATTTCTTTTTAGCCATCCTTAATGCTGCCTGCATTTGTTTTATTGCTGTCTCTTTTGCCTTTTGTCCTCGACTGTTGAGACCAAAGGACAAAACCACCTTCTCCACACAAACCAACGTGGACGCTTTAGATAGAATGGACTCTGCGTGTCTGAAATTGGCTCCTGGATAACTCTCCACCTGCAAATCCGAGAGCGTATGGCCCGGAATGCGTGAAAGGTTGGAATCCCCAATTACGAGCCACTTCTTCCACACAGTAAGGTTCCAATCTGTCATCTTTCTATCTGTGTTAATGTGTCTTTTAACTCTGTACAGGTGCTGCTTTGGAGTAGAAGTGTTGACCTGGCCCGAGCTAAGTTGCTCTTCCCGTTGCTCGGACGTGTTCGACCGATCCGTGGCATCCTGCTCACCTGGAGAACCCAACTCAGGCTCTGTGGGCCTAGGTATTGGTGTCAGGCTGGGAGTCTCGTCTGCCACGTTAGTCGAACCGTCCGTCAACAGTGAATCAACCGCTCGTGTAACCCTTGGTGGTACTTTAGGCGTTCTAACAGGCAAAACTTGTGCTACTACTTCAATTGCACACGCTGCATTGTTTTCTGTCACAACACATGGGTTTCGGCTTTCAAATGTCCTACGTGATCTCTGTGGCCTAGGCACTTCCCTCTGTGGGGTCTGCAGAGCGGGAAACTGAGCGCCATCTTGGCTCTGTCTCTCTTTCTCTATTTCCTCCGTTTGTGCACGTAGAACAGAGTCTCCCCCTGTTTCATTTGTTTGTGTGTTCTGTGGAGTTTTGTGTTTCTCCGTTGTCTCAGTCTGTGGTTGTGTATGTCGTGGCGGTGGTGGTGGTGGTGTTTGTTGTTGTGTTGGTACCGTTCGGTCTGTCTGCTCTTGTCCCCGGTCTCTGTCTCGGTCTTTGTCTGGGTCCTGTCTTGGACTTTCTTTCCTTCCTGTGTCCTGTGTCCCGTCTCCCAGTGAGGAAACGAGAGCTTTTGCGTGGTCTATGACCTCCTGGCTTAAATGTGGAAGGTTTTTGCGTGCCCACTTTGCCGCTACATTGAAGGCATCTGTCCACTCTGTAACATGATCGCTCTTAAGATCTGTTAAGAGTTGGTCCAGAACTGCCTTGTAATGTTCTTGCAGGATTTGCATAGTGGTGTGGCCCCAATTCTGAGCATTCCCCACAATTAAGTCAGCCGTGTCTGCATTTGGACAAGCCGGCTTGATCATATTGGCCAAGTTGTACACCATTCTGGTGATCATCTTAGGAGCCGGTTTTTCCTGTTCTATGGCTACATTCTGGTAGTGGTGCACTGTTTTGATGATTTTATGTAACTGTCGAACCAGCCGCCCAAACTTTGGGTCTGTTGGTGCTGTGTTTTGATCTCTGGATGTAACAGCAACCCCCCTCTGGTGCTTGGTGACATTTCTCTGTTGGAACACTGTGTTAGCATTCCCTGATTGTGTTTTGTGGTGGCCATGTTTAACCACGTCAGCATATGAACGACCTCTGGGGTCATGTGGAGGCCTAGCAGGATACGAGCGGCCTTGAGGAGGCACTGGCCGGTTAGGATATTGGGACTGAGTCCGCCCCCTCCTGTAACGAGGGTTTGGAGATGCGCGGTCCATCACCCAGTACGCTCTCTTTCCTGCGTAGGCCGTATTGTTTGTGTACTGTCTTTGCTCCCGAGAGCGGCCCTGACGTCTGCCATGTCTGACTGTATGCCAGTCTTCATCATTATTGTATCCCATGATCCTCTATGAGTGATCCAATTTTCTGATGGACAGTTAAGCGGTGTATTTAAATAATAATCCTCCTTATACACCACACTGTGGCCCTCTGATGGGCTCTTGACGAGCGGTGTATTTAATTAATTATAGTTTGTATATATTTATTGCTAAACTAATGTATTTATATAATAAGCTCAACAAAAAAATCAAAATCCAAAACCAAAAGTGAAACTTAAAGAGAGACAAAAAGTGTCTTAAGCCTAAAAGTAAATTTTAATATTTAAAGGATTTTCCTAATTAGTGTGTGCCTGTGCGCAACGTTTCGACCTTTGCGGTCTTCTTCAGGCGAAGGCACACTTTGTAAAATTTGAAAGTTCTTAGAGTGAGAGGTATCTTTTGCATGTGACTGGCAGAGCTGTTGTCTGTACCGTAGTCAGAGCAGGAGTGAGCCTGTGTGTCTCCTTTCCTCCTTTTATACCCTCCTCCGAACTGCTGATTGGAAGTTCGTGTTACCAAAATAAAAGCACTTTTTGATTGTGTGTTAGTTGGACAGATTTGTTTTTGCTTTTTAATAAATCTAATTAGTATTTTACTTTATGAATTGTTTGTCTATGTTAGGGGTTAAATATAAATTATTAATTTTGAAGATAAGTGTTATTTATTAAGTATTTTACTGTCAAATCATGAATTAAGTTGTCTATTTATTCTAAATATGGGCTGGACCTATTTTAAACTATTATGAGTGTAATTTAACCTAAGATTTTGTCTATGTATTTATTAAGTTTATATGATTAATATTTATAACTATTTATCAGTGTAAACTAATTTTAATACTAAATGACTAAAAAAACTATTTATAATTTGTGTTTTGTGTCCAGACTGACAACTATACTAAGCAGGCCTGTCCTTAGGGGCCAGAGGCTCTGCCTTTAATTTTTATTGTGAGCGGTCAAAGGTCACAGGCCAGCTTAGGGGTGAGAGTCTTAGGTTTAGGCAAGGGGGGGGAAGGTTAGGGTTAGAGAAAGGCACAGGAGAGGTTAGGGTTAGAGAAAGGCACAGGAGAGGTTAGGGTTGACTATACACACCACGAATAAACACAAACATGGCAGACACAGAGACAAGGGAGAAAAACAGACATTAGGATCAAACATGGAGGGGAGAGAAACAGGAAAAAGAGAGGAAAACTACAAAAGGACGCCATTCCTGGGCCTCCAACCCTCACTTAAAGTTGTAAATACTTAATTTAACCTCTAGTTATATTTTATATTCAAGCCAGATGGTTCTATAGTGTTTAAAGAATGAATCCATCTTCTTTCCTCTTTCCTTCTGTCCATATTTGTCCATGATGCATTGTGCTGCAGTCCTGACACTCGTGCCGCTGGCCAGCCGTGCAGCAGGAAGTGACGTACCAGTGGTGTTCCTGTTTCCTTTTTATTCAATATGTTATACTTATGCTGCCACATTCTGGTTCTGATCGAGTTCCTTGTCTCTCCAACATACTGTATTTTACATATTGAACAATAGATGACGTACACACAATTGCTAGTTATTGGGCTAAAGCCCTGTGGGATCTCAAAAATCATCCTATTTGATTTACAACGTATGTATTTAAGCTGTGAGAAGTACGGTGGAGCAGGCCGTGCTCTAGTCTGTGTAATAGGTTTTAATTGAGCACGTACTAGCAGATCCATAAGACTTTTATTCCTGCGATATGCGGAAATGATTTTGTGATTCTGCAGTAGGCCTGTGTCCTCCATGAAGGTTTTGTAGTTGTTTTTGAATGTTCTATTTAAACCTGTACTTATTGTTGAAAAGTTTGTGACCAGTGGAATCATGTCTTTAGTGTCTCTCGGTTTTTGAGTTTGAAAAGTACGAAGACAATATCTCAGGAAGCTCCTAGAATATCCCCTGTCCCGAAGGGCCTTAAAAAGGGTGTTCACTGCTACACGGAATTCCTCTTCCTGCGTGCAGATTCTGTAAAACCTTAGCAACTGTGACTTCACAATGCCTTTAAATGTATGTCGTGGATGAAAGCTGTTTTTGAATAATAAGGCGTGTGTGTCAGTGGTCTTAAAATAAACTTTAATGTCCAGTGTTTGGGTCAGTTCGTACGAGGGTCCTATGTAAACAGTTGTGTCAAGAAAGTCGATAGTCCTTTTGTCAACTACGTGTTTTATTTTAATGGATGGGTCATGGTTATTTAAGGTGTCAACAAACTTTTCAAACTCTTCTATGGAATTGGTCCATACTCCCCACACATCATCCAAGTACCTCAAGTAGTGGAATGGCTTAATGCTACATAATGCTAGTACTTCTTCTTCCCAGTTCGCCATAAATATATTGGCGTATGCTGGCGCAAATCTCTTTCCCATTGCGGTTCCTTTGATCTGTAAGAAGTATTCGCCATTGAACTCAAAATCATTTTTAGTTAGATTTATTTCCAGTAGCTGCAGTAACTCCCTGTCAGGCCTCAAATCATCCGGATATTTGTTGAATGCCTTTTGGACCGCCTGCAATCCTGCAGGTATATCAATATTTGTATATAGACTTTCTACATCCATAGTAAACAACAACGAATTAGGTGGAATTTTTAGTCCTTTTACAATTTCAATGAAATGATATGTGTCTTTTACATATGCCGGATGCTTTGTGGACAAGGGAGTTAAAAATGAGTTATAAACTCTGCAGTGTGATATGTTTCACTACTGCAGTCTGAAACTATTGGTCGTCCTGGAGGTACTTGGTATGGAACACTCCATTTTTCTGGAGGTTTGTGGATTTTGGGCAGAATGTAGAATCTCCTTTCTCTGGGAGGGCCTTCCCCTTTTAAATAACGCTTCTGTTTTGCATTAATGTATTTTTTTCTTGTATAACCTATTCAAAATTTCGTGTACCAACGGAATTGATTCTGGAAAGATGGGGTCTTTTAATTTTTTGTAATATACACTATCCCGCAATTGGCGTTGGACCTCGGTGATGTACTGTTCCCTGCTTAGGATGACAATAGCGCTGCCCTTGTCAGCGGGCTTGATGACTATCTGCTTGTTATGCATAAGTTCTCTTAATGCTGTTACTTCCTCCTGTGATAAGTTTGCGTCTTCTTTATGCCACTTATAATCATGTTTGAAATTATCGTAATCTTTGTCAATCAATGAGTGTAATTCTTTAGGCAAATCAGACATAGGAGGAGTCCAGTTAGATGGAAATGTGAATGGCGTTGGCCTACTTTGTGCTGTGTTTTTAAAGAAAATTCCTAATTTAAGCTTTCGGTGATAGTTTTGTAGGTCCAGTTCCAATTGTATTTGTTGATTTTTATGTACATCCAGGGTTGGTACAAAGGTTAACCCTCTGTTCAGGAGATTCAGTTGGGCCTCTGTTGGTTTAAACGCTCCGTACAGATTTACCACATTTTGTGATGTCAGCGGCACCCTACTCTTTTCCCCTTCCACTTGTGGACTTAAGGGGTCCTTGAGTTTAAATAGTTGCACCAGTGTCGTAGCATAGATCTGGCTGTTGCCCTGGACCAATGCACTGAGTCACTCTCTGTCTCGAATTCGCTTTCCGACAACAGCGGAATGTATGGCATGTTTTTCTGTATGTGAGCGTTGATCTTTTGGAGACAAAGCTTCTCTGGAGCCGTTAGAGTATGAGAAAAGTTAATGAGGGGGATCCATAACTCAGCGTAAGGAAATTTCTTTTTAGCCATCCTTAATGCTGCCTGCATTTGTTTTATTGCTGTCTCTTTTGCCTTTTGTCCTCGACTGTTGAGACCAAAGGACAAAACCACCTTCTCCACACAAACCAACGTGGACGCTTTAGATAGAATGGACTCTGCGTGTCTGAAATTGGCTCCTGGATAACTCTCCACCTGCAAATCCGAGAGCGTATGGCCCGGAATGCGTGAAAGGTTGGAATCCCCAATTACGAGCCACTTCTTCCACACAGTAAGGTTCCAATCTGTCATCTTTCTATCTGTGTTAATGTGTCTTTTAACTCTGTACAGGTGCTGCTTTGGAGTAGAAGTGTTGACCTGGCCCGAGCTAAGTTGCTCTTCCCGTTGCTCGGACGTGTTCGACCGATCCGTGGCATCCTGCTCACCTGGAGAACCCAACTCAGGCTCTGTGGGCCTAGGTATTGGTGTCAGGCTGGGAGTCTCGTCTGCCACGTTAGTCGAACCGTCCGTCAACAGTGAATCAACCGCTCGTGTAACCCTTGGTGGTACTTTAGGCGTTCTAACAGGCAAAACTTGTGCTACTACTTCAATTGCACACGCTGCATTGTTTTCTGTCACAACACATGGGTTTCGGCTTTCAAATGTCCTACGTGATCTCTGTGGCCTAGGCACTTCCCTCTGTGGGGTCTGCAGAGCGGGAAACTGAGCGCCATCTTGGCTCTGTCTCTCTTTCTCTATTTCCTCCGTTTGTGCACGTAGAACAGAGTCTCCCCCTGTTTCATTTGTTTGTGTGTTCTGTGGAGTTTTGTGTTTCTCCGTTGTCTCAGTCTGTGGTTGTGTATGTCGTGGCGGTGGTGGTGGTGGTGTTTGTTGTTGTGTTGGTACCGTTCGGTCTGTCTGCTCTTGTCCCCGGTCTCTGTCTCGGTCTTTGTCTGGGTCCTGTCTTGGACTTTCTTTCCTTCCTGTGTCCTGTGTCCCGTCTCCCAGTGAGGAAACGAGAGCTTTTGCGTGGTCTATGACCTCCTGGCTTAAATGTGGAAGGTTTTGCGTGCCCACTTTGCCGCTACATTGAAGGCATCTGTCCACTCTGTAACATGATCGCTCTTAAGATCTGTTAAGAGTTGGTCCAGAACTGCCTTGTAATGTTCTTGCAGGATTTGCATAGTGGTGTGGCCCCAATTCTGAGCATTCCCCACAATTAAGTCAGCCGTGTCTGCATTTGGACAAGCCGGCTTGATCATATTGGCCAAGTTGTACACCATTCTGGTGATCATCTTAGGAGCCGGTTTTTCCTGTTCTATGGCTACATTCTGGTAGTGGTGCACTGTTTTGATGATTTTATGTAACTGTCGAACCAGCCGCCCAAACTTTGGGTCTGTTGGTGCTGTGTTTTGATCTCTGGATGTAACAGCAACCCCCCTCTGGTGCTTGGTGACATTTCTCTGTTGGAACACTGTGTTAGCATTCCCTGATTGTGTTTTGTGGTGGCCATGTTTAACCACGTCAGCATATGAACGACCTCTGGGGTCATGTGGAGGCCTAGCAGGATACGAGCGGCCTTGAGGAGGCACTGGCCGGTTAGGATATTGGGACTGAGTCCGCCCCCTCCTGTAACGAGGGTTTGGAGATGCGCGGTCCATCACCCAGTACGCTCTCTTTCCTGCGTAGGCCGTATTGTTTGTGTACTGTCTTTGCTCCCGAGAGCGGCCCTGACGTCTGCCATGTCTGACTGTATGCCAGTCTTCATCATTATTGTATCCCATGATCCTCTATGAGTGATCCAATTTTCTGATGGACAGTTAAGCGGTGTATTTAAATAATAATCCTCCTTATACACCACACTGTGGCCCTCTGATGGGCTCTTGACGAGCGGTGTATTTAATTAATTATAGTTTGTATATATTTATTGCTAAACTAATGTATTTATATAATAAGCTCAACAAAAAAATCAAAATCCAAAACCAAAAGTGAAACTTAAAGAGAGACAAAAAGTGTCTTAAGCCTAAAAAGTAAATTTTAATATTTAAAGGATTTTCCTAATTAGTGTGTGCCTGTGCGCAACGTTTCGACCTTTGCGGTCTTCTTCAGGCGAAGGCACACTTTGTAAAATTTGAAAGTTCTTAGAGTGAGAGGTATCTTTTGCATGTGACTGGCAGAGCTGTTGTCTGTACCGTAGTCAGAGCAGGAGTGAGCCTGTGTGTTCTCCTTTCCTCCTTTTATACCCTCCTCCGAACTGCTGATTGGAAGTTCGTGTTACCAAAATAAAAGCACTTTTTGATTGTGTGTTAGTTGGACAGATTTGTTTTTGCTTTTTAATAAATCTAATTAGTATTTTACTTTATGAATTGTTTGTCTATGTTAGGGGTTAAATATAAATTATTAATTTTGAAGATAAGTGTTATTTATTAAGTATTTTACTGTCAAATCATGAATTAAGTTGTCTATTTATTCTAAATATGGGCTGGACCTATTTTAAACTATTATGAGTGTAATTTAACCTAAGATTTTGTCTATGTATTTATTAAGTTTATATGATTAATATTTATAACTATTTATCAGTGTAAAGTCTTTTTAAACTAATTTTAATACTAAATGACTAAAAAACTATTTATAATTTGTGTTTTGTGTCCAGACTGACAACTATACTAAGCAGGCCTGTCCTTAGGGGCCAGAGGCTCTGCCTTTAATTTTTATTGTGAGCGGTCAAAGGTCACAGGCCAGCTTAGGGGTGAGAGTCTTAGGTTTAGGCAAGGGGGGGAAGGTTAGGGTTAGAGAAAGGCACAGGAGAGGTTAGGGTTAGAGAAAGGCACAGGAGAGGTTAGGGTTGACTATACACACCACGAATAAACACAAACATGGCAGACACAGAGACAAGGGAGAAAAACAGACATTAGGATCAAACATGGAGGGGAGAGAAACAGGAAAAGAGAGGAAAACTACAAAAGGACGCCATTCCTGGGCCTCCAACCCTCACTTAAAGTTGTAAATACTTAATTTAACCTCTAGTTATATTTTATATTCAAGCCAGATGGTTCTATAGTGTTTAAAGAATGAATCCATCTTCTTTCCTCTTTCCTTCTGTCCATATTTGTCCATGATGCATTGTGCTGCAGTCCTGACACTCGTGCCGCTGGCCAGCCGTGCAGCAGGAAGTGACGTACCAGTGGTGTTCCTGTTTCCTTTTTATTCAATATGTTATACTTATGCTGCCACATTCTGGTTCTGATCGAGTTCCTTGTCTCTCCAACATACTGTATTTTACATATTGAACAATAGATGACGTACACACAATTGCTAGTTATTGGGCTAAAGCCCTGTGGGATCTCAAAAATCATCCTATTTGATTTACAACGTATGTATTTAAGCTGTGAGAAGTACGGTGGAGCAGGCCGTGCTCTAGTCTGTGTAATAGGTTTTAATTGAGCACGTACTAGCAGATCCATAAGACTTTTATTCCTGCGATATGCGGAAATGATTTTGTGATTCTGCAGTAGGCCTGTGTCCTCCATGAAGGTTTTGTAGTTGTTTTTGAATGTTCTATTTAAACCTGTACTTATTGTTGAAAAGTTTGTGACCAGTGGAATCATGTCTTTAGTGTCTCTCGGTTTTTGAGTTTGAAAAGTACGAAGACAATATCTCAGGAAGCTCCTAGAATATCCCCTGTCCCGAAGGGCCTTAAAAGGGTGTTCACTGCTACACGGAATTCCTCTTCCTGCGTGCAGATTCTGTAAAACCTTAGCAACTGTGACTTCACAATGCCTTTAAATGTATGTCGTGGATGAAAGCTGTTTTTGAATAATAAGGCGTGTGTGTCAGTGGTCTTAAAATAAACTTTAATGTCCAGTGTTTGGGTCAGTTCGTACGAGGGTCCTATGTAAACAGTTGTGTCAAGAAAGTCGATAGTCCTTTTGTCAACTACGTGTTTTATTTTAATGGATGGGTCATGGTTATTTAAGGTGTCAACAAACTTTTCAAACTCTTCTATGGAATTGGTCCATACTCCCCACACATCATCCAAGTACCTCAAGTAGTGGAATGGCTTAATGCTACATAATGCTAGTACTTCTTCTTCCCAGTTCGCCATAAATATATTGGCGTATGCTGGCGCAAATCTCTTTCCCATTGCGGTTCCTTTGATCTGTAAGAAGTATTCGCCATTGAACTCAAAATCATTTTTAGTTAGATTTATTTCCAGTAGCTGCAGTAACTCCCTGTCAGGCCTCAAATCATCCGGATATTTGTTGAATGCCTTTTGGACCGCCTGCAATCCTGCAGGTATATCAATATTTGTATATAGACTTTCTACATCCATAGTAAACAACAACGAATTAGGTGGAATTTTTAGTCCTTTTACAATTTCAATGAAATGATATGTGTCTTTTACATATGCCGGATGCTTTGTGGACAAGGGAGTTAAAAAATGAGTTATAAACTCTGCAGTGTGATATGTTTCACTACTGCAGTCTGAAACTATTGGTCGTCCTGGAGGTACTTGGTATGGAACACTCCATTTTTCTGGAGGTTTGTGGATTTTGGGCAGAATGTAGAATCTCCTTTCTCTGGGAGGGCCTTCCCCTTTTAAATAACGCTTCTGTTTTGCATTAATGTATTTTTTCTTGTATAACCTATTCAAAATTTCGTGTACCAACGGAATTGATTCTGGAAAGATGGGGTCTTTTAATTTTTTGTAATATACACTATCCCGCAATTGGCGTTGGACCTCGGTGATGTACTGTTCCCTGCTTAGGATGACAATAGCGCTGCCCTTGTCAGCGGGCTTGATGACTATCTGCTTGTTATGCATAAGTTCTCTTAATGCTGTTACTTCCTCCTGTGATAAGTTTGCGTCTTCTTTATGCCACTTATAATCATGTTTGAAATTATCGTAATCTTTGTCAATCAATGAGTGTAATTCTTTAGGCAAATCAGACATAGGAGGAGTCCAGTTAGATGGAAATGTGAATGGCGTTGGCCTACTTTGTGCTGTGTTTTTTAAAGAAAATTCCTAATTTAAGCTTTCGGTGATAGTTTTGTAGGTCCAGTTCCAATTGTATTTGTTGATTTTTATGTACATCCAGGGTTGGTACAAAGGTTAACCCTCTGTTCAGGAGATTCAGTTGGGCCTCTGTTGGTTTAAACGCTCCGTACAGATTTACCACATTTTGTGATGTCAGCGGCACCCTACTCTTTTCCCCTTCCACTTGTGGACTTAAGGGGTCCTTGAGTTTAAATAGTTGCACCAGTGTCGTAGCATAGATCTGGCTGTTGCCCTGGACCAATGCACTGAGTCACTCTCTGTCTCGAATTCGCTTTCCGACAACAGCGGAATGTATGGCATGTTTTTCTGTATGTGAGCGTTGATCTTTTGGAGACAAAGCTTCTCTGGAGCCGTTAGAGTATGAGAAAAGTTAATGAGGGGATCCATAACTCAGCGTAAGGAAATTTCTTTTTAGCCATCCTTAATGCTGCCTGCATTTGTTTTATTGCTGTCTCTTTTGCCTTTTGTCCTCGACTGTTGAGACCAAAGGACAAAACCACCTTCTCCACACAAACCAACGTGGACGCTTTAGATAGAATGGACTCTGCGTGTCTGAAATTGGCTCCTGGATAACTCTCCACCTGCAAATCCGAGAGCGTATGGCCCGGAATGCGTGAAAGGTTGGAATCCCCAATTACGAGCCACTTCTTCCACACAGTAAGGTTCCAATCTGTCATCTTTCTATCTGTGTTAATGTGTCTTTTAACTCTGTACAGGTGCTGCTTTGGAGTAGAAGTGTTGACCTGGCCCGAGCTAAGTTGCTCTTCCCGTTGCTCGGACGTGTTCGACCGATCCGTGGCATCCTGCTCACCTGGAGAACCCAACTCAGGCTCTGTGGGCCTAGGTATTGGTGTCAGGCTGGGAGTCTCGTCTGCCACGTTAGTCGAACCGTCCGTCAACAGTGAATCAACCGCTCGTGTAACCCTTGGTGGTACTTTAGGCGTTCTAACAGGCAAAACTTGTGCTACTACTTCAATTGCACACGCTGCATTGTTTTCTGTCACAACACATGGGTTTCGGCTTTCAAATGTCCCTACGTGATCTCTGTGGCCTAGGCACTTCCCTCTGTGGGGTCTGCAGAGCGGGAAACTGAGCGCCATCTTGGCTCTGTCTCTCTTTCTCTATTTCCTCCGTTTGTGCACGTAGAACAGAGTCTCCCCCTGTTTCATTTGTTTGTGTGTTCTGTGGAGTTTTGTGTTTCTCCGTTGTCTCAGTCTGTGGTTGTGTATGTCGTGGCGGTGGTGGTGGTGGTGTTTGTTGTTGTGTTGGTACCGTTCGGTCTGTCTGCTCTTGTCCCCGGTCTCTGTCTCGGTCTTTGTCTGGGTCCTGTCTTGGACTTTCTTTCCTTCCTGTGTCCTGTGTCCCGTCTCCCAGTGAGGAACGAGAGCTTTTGCGTGGTCTATGACCTCCTGGCTTAAATGTGGAAGGTTTTTGCGTGCCCACTTTGCCGCTACATTGAAGGCATCTGTCCACTCTGTAACATGATCGCTCTTAAGATCTGTTAAGAGTTGGTCCAGAACTGCCTTGTAATGTTCTTGCAGGATTTGCATAGTGGTGTGGCCCCAATTCTGAGCATTCCCCACAATTAAGTCAGCCGTGTCTGCATTTGGACAAGCCGGCTTGATCATATTGGCCAAGTTGTACACCATTCTGGTGATCATCTTAGGAGCCGGTTTTTCCTGTTCTATGGCTACATTCTGGTAGTGGTGCACTGTTTTGATGATTTTATGTAACTGTCGAACCAGCCGCCCAAACTTTGGGTCTGTTGGTGCTGTGTTTTGATCTCTGGATGTAACAGCAACCCCCCTCTGGTGCTTGGTGACATTTCTCTGTTGGAACACTGTGTTAGCATTCCCTGATTGTGTTTTGTGGTGGCCATGTTTAACCACGTCAGCATATGAACGACCTCTGGGGTCATGTGGAGGCCTAGCAGGATACGAGCGGCCTTGAGGAGGCACTGGCCGGTTAGGATATTGGGACTGAGTCCGCCCCTCCTGTAACGAGGGTTTGGAGATGCGCGGTCCATCACCCAGTACGCTCTCTTTCCTGCGTAGGCCGTATTGTTTGTGTACTGTCTTTGCTCCCGAGAGCGGCCCTGACGTCTGCCATGTCTGACTGTATGCCAGTCTTCATCATTATTGTATCCCATGATCCTCTATGAGTGATCCAATTTTCTGATGGACAGTTAAGCGGTGTATTTAAATAATAATCCTCCTTATACACCACACTGTGGCCCTCTGATGGGCTCTTGACGAGCGGTGTATTTAATTAATTATAGTTTGTATATATTTATTGCTAAACTAATGTATTTATATAATAAGCTCAACAAAAAAAATCAAAATCCAAAACCAAAAGTGAAACTTAAAGAGAGACAAAAAGTGTCTTAAGCCTAAAAGTAAATTTTAATATTTAAAGGATTTTCCTAATTAGTGTGTGCCTGTGCGCAACGTTTCGACCTTTGCGGTCTTCTTCAGGCGAAGGCACACTTTGTAAAATTTGAAAGTTCTTAGAGTGAGAGGTATCTTTTGCATGTGACTGGCAGAGCTGTTGTCTGTACCGTAGTCAGAGCAGGAGTGAGCCTGTGTGTCTCCTTTCCTCCTTTTATACCCTCCTCCGAACTGCTGATTGGAAGTTCGTGTTACCAAAATAAAAGCACTTTTTGATTGTGTGTTAGTTGGACAGATTTGTTTTTGCTTTTTAATAAATCTAATTAGTATTTTACTTTATGAATTGTTTGTCTATGTTAGGGGTTAAATATAAATTATTAATTTTGAAGATAAGTGTTATTTATTAAGTATTTTACTGTCAAATCATGAATTAAGTTGTCTATTTATTCTAAATATGGGCTGGACCTATTTTAAACTATTATGAGTGTAATTTAACCTAAGATTTTGTCTATGTATTTATTAAGTTTATATGATTAATATTTATAACTATTTATCAGTGTAAAGTCTTTTTAAACTAATTTTAATACTAAATGACTAAAAAAACTATTTATAATTTGTGTTTTGTGTCCAGACTGACAACTATACTAAGCAGGCCTGTCCTTAGGGGCCAGAGGCTCTGCCTTTAATTTTTATTGTGAGCGGTCAAAGGTCACAGGCCAGCTTAGGGGTGAGAGTCTTAGGTTTAGGCAAGGGGGGGAAGGTTAGGGTTAGAGAAAGGCACAGGAGAGGTTAGGGTTAGAGAAAGGCACAGGAGAGGTTAGGGTTGACTATACACACCACGAATAAACACAAACATGGCAGACACAGAGACAAGGGAGAAAAACAGACATTAGGATCAAACATGGAGGGGAGAGAAACAGGAAAAAGAGAGGAAAACTACAAAAGGACGCCATTCCTGGGCCTCCAACCCTCACTTAAAGTTGTAAATACTTAATTTAACCTCTAGTTATATTTTATATTCAAGCCAGATGGTTCTATAGTGTTTAAAGAATGAATCCATCTTCTTTCCTCTTTCCTTCTGTCCATATTTGTCCATGATGCATTGTGCTGCAGTCCTGACACTCGTGCCGCTGGCCAGCCGTGCAGCAGGAAGTGACGTACCAGTGGTGTTCCTGTTTCCTTTTTATTCAATATGTTATACTTATGCTGCCACATTCTGGTTCTGATCGAGTTCCTTGTCTCTCCAACATACTGTATTTTACATATTGAACAATAGATGACGTACACACAATTGCTAGTTATTGGGCTAAAGCCCTGTGGGATCTCAAAAATCATCCTATTTGATTTACAACGTATGTATTTAAGCTGTGAGAAGTACGGTGGAGCAGGCCGTGCTCTAGTCTGTGTAATAGGTTTTAATTGAGCACGTACTAGCAGATCCATAAGACTTTTATTCCTGCGATATGCGGAAATGATTTTGTGATTCTGCAGTAGGCCTGTGTCCTCCATGAAGGTTTTGTAGTTGTTTTTGAATGTTCTATTTAAACCTGTACTTATTGTTGAAAAGTTTGTGACCAGTGGAATCATGTCTTTAGTGTCTCTCGGTTTTTGAGTTTGAAAAGTACGAAGACAATATCTCAGGAAGCTCCTAGAATATCCCCTGTCCCGAAGGGCCTTAAAAAGGGTGTTCACTGCTACACGGAATTCCTCTTCCTGCGTGCAGATTCTGTAAAACCTTAGCAACTGTGACTTCACAATGCCTTTAAATGTATGTCGTGGATGAAAGCTGTTTTTGAATAATAAGGCGTGTGTGTCAGTGGTCTTAAAATAAACTTTAATGTCCAGTGTTTGGGTCAGTTCGTACGAGGGTCCTATGTAAACAGTTGTGTCAAGAAAGTCGATAGTCCTTTTGTCAACTACGTGTTTTATTTTAATGGATGGGTCATGGTTATTTAAGGTGTCAACAAACTTTTCAAACTCTTCTATGGAATTGGTCCATACTCCCCACACATCATCCAAGTACCTCAAGTAGTGGAATGGCTTAATGCTACATAATGCTAGTACTTCTTCTTCCCAGTTCGCCATAAATATATTGGCGTATGCTGGCGCAAATCTCTTTCCCATTGCGGTTCCTTTGATCTGTAAGAAGTATTCGCCATTGAACTCAAAATCATTTTTAGTTAGATTTATTTCCAGTAGCTGCAGTAACTCCCTGTCAGGCCTCAAATCATCCGGATATTTGTTGAATGCCTTTTGGACCGCCTGCAATCCTGCAGGTATATCAATATTTGTATATAGACTTTCTACATCCATAGTAAACAACAACGAATTAGGTGGAATTTTTAGTCCTTTTACAATTTCAATGAAATGATATGTGTCTTTTACATATGCCGGATGCTTTGTGGACAAGGGAGTTAAAAAATGAGTTATAAACTCTGCAGTGTGATATGTTTCACTACTGCAGTCTGAAACTATTGGTCGTCCTGGAGGTACTTGGTATGGAACACTCCATTTTTCTGGAGGTTTGTGGATTTTGGGCAGAATGTAGAATCTCCTTTCTCTGGGAGGGCCTTCCCCTTTTAAATAACGCTTCTGTTTTGCATTAATGTATTTTTTCTTGTATAACCTATTCAAAATTTCGTGTACCAACGGAATTGATTCTGGAAAGATGGGGTCTTTTAATTTTTTGTAATATACACTATCCCGCAATTGGCGTTGGACCTCGGTGATGTACTGTTCCCTGCTTAGGATGACAATAGCGCTGCCCTTGTCAGCGGGCTTGATGACTATCTGCTTGTTATGCATAAGTTCTCTTAATGCTGTTACTTCCTCCTGTGATAAGTTTGCGTCTTCTTTATGCCACTTATAATCATGTTTGAAATTATCGTAATCTTTGTCAATCAATGAGTGTAATTCTTTAGGCAAATCAGACATAGGAGGAGTCCAGTTAGATGGAAATGTGAATGGCGTTGGCCTACTTTGTGCTGTGTTTTTAAAGAAAATTCCTAATTTAAGCTTTCGGTGATAGTTTTGTAGGTCCAGTTCCAATTGTATTTGTTGATTTTTATGTACATCCAGGGTTGGTACAAAGGTTAACCCTCTGTTCAGGAGATTCAGTTGGGCCTCTGTTGGTTTAAACGCTCCGTACAGATTTACCACATTTTGTGATGTCAGCGGCACCCTACTCTTTTCCCCTTCCACTTGTGGACTTAAGGGGTCCTTGAGTTTAAATAGTTGCACCAGTGTCGTAGCATAGATCTGGCTGTTGCCCTGGACCAATGCACTGAGTCACTCTCTGTCTCGAATTCGCTTTCCGACAACAGCGGAATGTATGGCATGTTTTTCTGTATGTGAGCGTTGATCTTTTGGAGACAAAGCTTCTCTGGAGCCGTTAGAGTATGAGAAAAGTTAATGAGGGGGGATCCATAACTCAGCGTAAGGAAATTTCTTTTTAGCCATCCTTAATGCTGCCTGCATTTGTTTTATTGCTGTCTCTTTTGCCTTTTGTCCTCGACTGTTGAGACCAAAAGACAAAACCACCTTCTCCACACAAACCAACGTGGACGCTTTAGATAGAATGGACTCTGCGTGTCTGAAATTGGCTCCTGGATAACTCTCCACCTGCAAATCCGAGAGCGTATGGCCCGGAATGCGTGAAAGGTTGGAATCCCCAATTACGAGCCACTTCTTCCACACAGTAAGGTTCCAATCTGTCATCTTTCTATCTGTGTTAATGTGTCTTTTAACTCTGTACAGGTGCTGCTTTGGAGTAGAAGTGTTGACCTGGCCCGAGCTAAGTTGCTCTTCCCGTTGCTCGGACGTGTTCGACCGATCCGTGGCATCCTGCTCACCTGGAGAACCCAACTCAGGCTCTGTGGGCCTAGGTATTGGTGTCAGGCTGGGAGTCTCGTCTGCCACGTTAGTCGAACCGTCCGTCAACAGTGAATCAACCGCTCGTGTAACCCTTGGTGGTACTTTAGGCGTTCTAACAGGCAAAACTTGTGCTACTACTTCAATTGCACACGCTGCATTGTTTTCTGTCACAACACATGGGTTTCGGCTTTCAAATGTCCTACGTGATCTCTGTGGCCTAGGCACTTCCCTCTGTGGGGTCTGCAGAGCGGGAAACTGAGCGCCATCTTGGCTCTGTCTCTCTTTCTCTATTTCCTCCGTTTGTGCACGTAGAACAGAGTCTCCCCCTGTTTCATTTGTTTGTGTGTTCTGTGGAGTTTTGTGTTTCTCCGTTGTCTCAGTCTGTGGTTGTGTATGTCGTGGCGGTGGTGGTGGTGGTGTTTGTTGTTGTGTTGGTACCGTTCGGTCTGTCTGCTCTTGTCCCCGGTCTCTGTCTCGGTCTTTGTCTGGGTCCTGTCTTGGACTTTCTTTCCTTCCTGTGTCCTGTGTCCCGTCTCCCAGTGAGGAAACGAGAGCTTTTGCGTGGTCTATGACCTCCTGGCTTAAATGTGGAAGGTTTTTGCGTGCCCACTTTGCCGCTACATTGAAGGCATCTGTCCACTCTGTAACATGATCGCTCTTAAGATCTGTTAAGAGTTGGTCCAGAACTGCCTTGTAATGTTCTTGCAGGATTTGCATAGTGGTGTGGCCCCAATTCTGAGCATTCCCCACAATTAAGTCAGCCGTGTCTGCATTTGGACAAGCCGGCTTGATCATATTGGCCAAGTTGTACACCATTCTGGTGATCATCTTAGGAGCCGGTTTTTCCTGTTCTATGGCTACATTCTGGTAGTGGTGCACTGTTTTGATGATTTTATGTAACTGTCGAACCAGCCGCCCAAACTTTGGGTCTGTTGGTGCTGTGTTTTGATCTCTGGATGTAACAGCAACCCCCCTCTGGTGCTTGGTGACATTTCTCTGTTGGAACACTGTGTTAGCATTCCCTGATTGTGTTTTGTGGTGGCCATGTTTAACCACGTCAGCATATGAACGACCTCTGGGGTCATGTGGAGGCCTAGCAGGATACGAGCGGCCTTGAGGAGGCACTGGCCGGTTAGGATATTGGGACTGAGTCCGCCCCCTCCTGTAACGAGGGTTTGGAGATGCGCGGTCCATCACCCAGTACGCTCTCTTTCCTGCGTAGGCCGTATTGTTTGTGTACTGTCTTTGCTCCCGAGAGCGGCCCTGACGTCTGCCATGTCTGACTGTATGCCAGTCTTCATCATTATTGTATCCCATGATCCTCTATGAGTGATCCAATTTTCTGATGGACAGTTAAGCGGTGTATTTAAATAATAATCCTCCTTATACACCACACTGTGGCCCTCTGATGGGCTCTTGACGAGCGGTGTATTTAATTAATTATAGTTTGTATATATTTATTGCTAAACTAATGTATTTATATAATAAGCTCAACAAAAAAAATCAAAATCCAAAACCAAAAGTGAAACTTAAAGAGAGACAAAAAGTGTCTTAAGCCTAAAAAGTAAATTTTAATATTTAAAGGATTTTCCTAATTAGTGTGTGCCTGTGCGCAACGTTTCGACCTTTGCGGTCTTCTTCAGGCGAAGGCACACTTTGTAAAATTTGAAAGTTCTTAGAGTGAGAGGTATCTTTTGCATGTGACTGGCAGAGCTGTTGTCTGTACCGTAGTCAGAGCAGGAGTGAGCCTGTGTGTCTCCTTTCCTCCTTTTATACCCTCCTCCGAACTGCTGATTGGAAGTTCGTGTTACCAAAATAAAAGCACTTTTTGATTGTGTGTTAGTTGGACAGATTTGTTTTTGCTTTTTAATAAATCTAATTAGTATTTTACTTTATGAATTGTTTGTCTATGTTAGGGGTTAAATATAAATTATTAATTTTGAAGATAAGTGTTATTTATTAAGTATTTTACTGTCAAATCATGAATTAAGTTGTCTATTTATTCTAAATATGGGCTGGACCTATTTTAAACTATTATGAGTGTAATTTAACCTAAGATTTTGTCTATGTATTTATTAAGTTTATATGATTAATATTTATAACTATTTATCAGTGTAAAGTCTTTTTAAACTAATTTTAATACTAAATGACTAAAAAAACTATTTATAATTTGTGTTTTGTGTCCAGACTGACAACTATACTAAGCAGGCCTGTCCTTAGGGGCCAGAGGCTCTGCCTTTAATTTTTATTGTGAGCGGTCAAAGGTCACAGGCCAGCTTAGGGGTGAGAGTCTTAGGTTTAGGCAAGGGGGGGAAGGTTAGGGTTAGAGAAAGGCACAGGAGAGGTTAGGGTTAGAGAAAGGCACAGGAGAGGTTAGGGTTGACTATACACACCACGAATAAACACAAACATGGCAGACACAGAGACAAGGGAGAAAAACAGACATTAGGATCAAACATGGAGGGGAGAGAAACAGGAAAAAGAGAGGAAAACTACAAAAGGACGCCATTCCTGGGCCTCCAACCCTCACTTAAAGTTGTAAATACTTAATTTAACCTCTAGTTATATTTTATATTCAAGCCAGATGGTTCTATAGTGTTTAAAGAATGAATCCATCTTCTTTCCTCTTTCCTTCTGTCCATATTTGTCCATGATGCATTGTGCTGCAGTCCTGACACTCGTGCCGCTGGCCAGCCGTGCAGCAGGAAGTGACGTACCAGTGGTGTTCCTGTTTCCTTTTTATTCAATATGTTATACTTATGCTGCCACATTCTGGTTCTGATCGAGTTCCTTGTCTCTCCAACATACTGTATTTTACATATTGAACAATAGATGACGTACACACAATTGCTAGTTATTGGGCTAAAGCCCTGTGGGATCTCAAAAATCATCCTATTTGATTTACAACGTATGTATTTAAGCTGTGAGAAGTACGGTGGAGCAGGCCGTGCTCTAGTCTGTGTAATAGGTTTTAATTGAGCACGTACTAGCAGATCCATAAGACTTTTATTCCTGCGATATGCGGAAATGATTTTGTGATTCTGCAGTAGGCCTGTGTCCTCCATGAAGGTTTTGTAGTTGTTTTTGAATGTTCTATTTAAACCTGTACTTATTGTTGAAAAGTTTGTGACCAGTGGAATCATGTCTTTAGTGTCTCTCGGTTTTTGAGTTTGAAAAGTACGAAGACAATATCTCAGGAAGCTCCTAGAATATCCCCTGTCCCGAAGGGCCTTAAAAAGGGTGTTCACTGCTACACGGAATTCCTCTTCCTGCGTGCAGATTCTGTAAAACCTTAGCAACTGTGACTTCACAATGCCTTTAAATGTATGTCGTGGATGAAAGCTGTTTTTGAATAATAAGGCGTGTGTGTCAGTGGTCTTAAAATAAACTTTAATGTCCAGTGTTTGGGTCAGTTCGTACGAGGGTCCTATGTAAACAGTTGTGTCAAGAAAGTCGATAGTCCTTTTGTCAACTACGTGTTTTATTTTAATGGATGGGTCATGGTTATTTAAGGTGTCAACAAACTTTTCAAACTCTTCTATGGAATTGGTCCATACTCCCCACACATCATCCAAGTACCTCAAGTAGTGGAATGGCTTAATGCTACATAATGCTAGTACTTCTTCTTCCCAGTTCGCCATAAATATATTGGCGTATGCTGGCGCAAATCTCTTTCCCATTGCGGTTCCTTTGATCTGTAAGAAGTATTCGCCATTGAACTCAAAATCATTTTTAGTTAGATTTATTTCCAGTAGCTGCAGTAACTCCCTGTCAGGCCTCAAATCATCCGGATATTTGTTGAATGCCTTTTGGACCGCCTGCAATCCTGCAGGTATATCAATATTTGTATATAGACTTTCTACATCCATAGTAAACAACAACGAATTAGGTGGAATTTTTTAGTCCTTTTACAATTTCAATGAAATGATATGTGTCTTTTACATATGCCGGATGCTTTGTGGACAAGGGAGTTAAAAAATGAGTTATAAACTCTGCAGTGTGATATGTTTCACTACTGCAGTCTGAAACTATTGGTCGTCCTGGAGGTACTTGGTATGGAACACTCCATTTTTCTGGAGGTTTGTGGATTTTGGGCAGAATGTAGAATCTCCTTTCTCTGGGAGGGCCTTCCCCTTTTAAATAACGCTTCTGTTTTGCATTAATGTATTTTTTCTTGTATAACCTATTCAAAATTTCGTGTACCAACGGAATTGATTCTGGAAAGATGGGGTCTTTTAATTTTTTGTAATATACACTATCCCGCAATTGGCGTTGGACCTCGGTGATGTACTGTTCCCTGCTTAGGATGACAATAGCGCTGCCCTTGTCAGCGGGCTTGATGACTATCTGCTTGTTATGCATAAGTTCTCTTAATGCTGTTACTTCCTCCTGTGATAAGTTTGCGTCTTCTTTATGCCACTTATAATCATGTTTGAAATTATCGTAATCTTTGTCAATCAATGAGTGTAATTCTTTAGGCAAATCAGACATAGGAGGAGTCCAGTTAGATGGAAATGTGAATGGCGTTGGCCTACTTTGTGCTGTGTTTTTTAAAGAAAATTCCTAATTTAAGCTTTCGGTGATAGTTTTGTAGGTCCAGTTCCAATTGTATTTGTTGATTTTTATGTACATCCAGGGTTGGTACAAAGGTTAACCCTCTGTTCAGGAGATTCAGTTGGGCCTCTGTTGGTTTAAACGCTCCGTACAGATTTACCACATTTTGTGATGTCAGCGGCACCCTACTCTTTTCCCCTTCCACTTGTGGACTTAAGGGGTCCTTGAGTTTAAATAGTTGCACCAGTGTCGTAGCATAGATCTGGCTGTTGCCCTGGACCAATGCACTGAGTCACTCTCTGTCTCGAATTCGCTTTCCGACAACAGCGGAATGTATGGCATGTTTTTCTGTATGTGAGCGTTGATCTTTTGGAGACAAAGCTTCTCTGGAGCCGTTAGAGTATGAGAAAAGTTAATGAGGGGGATCCATAACTCAGCGTAAGGAAATTTCTTTTTAGCCATCCTTAATGCTGCCTGCATTTGTTTTATTGCTGTCTCTTTTGCCTTTTGTCCTCGACTGTTGAGACCAAAGGACAAAACCACCTTCTCCACACAAACCAACGTGGACGCTTTAGATAGAATGGACTCTGCGTGTCTGAAATTGGCTCCTGGATAACTCTCCACCTGCAAATCCGAGAGCGTATGGCCCGGAATGCGTGAAAGGTTGGAATCCCCAATTACGAGCCACTTCTTCCACACAGTAAGGTTCCAATCTGTCATCTTTCTATCTGTGTTAATGTGTCTTTTAACTCTGTACAGGTGCTGCTTTGGAGTAGAAGTGTTGACCTGGCCCGAGCTAAGTTGCTCTTCCCGTTGCTCGGACGTGTTCGACCGATCCGTGGCATCCTGCTCACCTGGAGAACCCAACTCAGGCTCTGTGGGCCTAGGTATTGGTGTCAGGCTGGGAGTCTCGTCTGCCACGTTAGTCGAACCGTCCGTCAACAGTGAATCAACCGCTCGTGTAACCCTTGGTGGTACTTTAGGCGTTCTAACAGGCAAAACTTGTGCTACTACTTCAATTGCACACGCTGCATTGTTTTCTGTCACAACACATGGGTTTCGGCTTTCAAATGTCCTACGTGATCTCTGTGGCCTAGGCACTTCCCTCTGTGGGGTCTGCAGAGCGGGAAACTGAGCGCCATCTTGGCTCTGTCTCTCTTTCTCTATTTCCTCCGTTTGTGCACGTAGAACAGAGTCTCCCCCTGTTTCATTTGTTTGTGTGTTCTGTGGAGTTTTGTGTTTCTCCGTTGTCTCAGTCTGTGGTTGTGTATGTCGTGGCGGTGGTGGTGGTGGTGTTTGTTGTTGTGTTGGTACCGTTCGGTCTGTCTGCTCTTGTCCCCGGTCTCTGTCTCGGTCTTTGTCTGGGTCCTGTCTTGGACTTTCTTTCCTTCCTGTGTCCTGTGTCCCGTCTCCCAGTGAGGAAACGAGAGCTTTTGCGTGGTCTATGACCTCCTGGCTTAAATGTGGAAGGTTTTTGCGTGCCCACTTTGCCGCTACATTGAAGGCATCTGTCCACTCTGTAACATGATCGCTCTTAAGATCTGTTAAGAGTTGGTCCAGAACTGCCTTGTAATGTTCTTGCAGGATTTGCATAGTGGTGTGGCCCCAATTCTGAGCATTCCCCACAATTAAGTCAGCCGTGTCTGCATTTGGACAAGCCGGCTTGATCATATTGGCCAAGTTGTACACCATTCTGGTGATCATCTTAGGAGCCGGTTTTTCCTGTTCTATGGCTACATTCTGGTAGTGGTGCACTGTTTTGATGATTTTATGTAACTGTCGAACCAGCCGCCCAAACTTTGGGTCTGTTGGTGCTGTGTTTTGATCTCTGGATGTAACAGCAACCCCCCTCTGGTGCTTGGTGACATTTCTCTGTTGGAACACTGTGTTAGCATTCCCTGATTGTGTTTTGTGGTGGCCATGTTTAACCACGTCAGCATATGAACGACCTCTGGGGTCATGTGGAGGCCTAGCAGGATACGAGCGGCCTTGAGGAGGCACTGGCCGGTTAGGATATTGGGACTGAGTCCGCCCCCTCCTGTAACGAGGGTTTGGAGATGCGCGGTCCATCACCCAGTACGCTCTCTTTCCTGCGTAGGCCGTATTGTTTGTGTACTGTCTTTGCTCCCGAGAGCGGCCCTGACGTCTGCCATGTCTGACTGTATGCCAGTCTTCATCATTATTGTATCCCATGATCCTCTATGAGTGATCCAATTTTCTGATGGACAGTTAAGCGGTGTATTTAAATAATAATCCTCCTTATACACCACACTGTGGCCCTCTGATGGGCTCTTGACGAGCGGTGTATTTAATTAATTATAGTTTGTATATATTTATTGCTAAACTAATGTATTTATATAATAAGCTCAACAAAAAAAAATCAAAATCCAAAACCAAAAGTGAAACTTAAAGAGAGACAAAAAGTGTCTTAAGCCTAAAAGTAAATTTTAATATTTAAAGGATTTTCCTAATTAGTGTGTGCCTGTGCGCAACGTTTCGACCTTTGCGGTCTTCTTCAGGCGAAGGCACACTTTGTAAAATTTGAAAGTTCTTAGAGTGAGAGGTATCTTTTGCATGTGACTGGCAGAGCTGTTGTCTGTACCGTAGTCAGAGCAGGAGTGAGCCTGTGTGTCTCCTTTCCTCCTTTTATACCCTCCTCCGAACTGCTGATTGGAAGTTCGTGTTACCAAAATAAAAGCACTTTTTGATTGTGTGTTAGTTGGACAGATTTGTTTTTGCTTTTTAATAAATCTAATTAGTATTTTACTTTATGAATTGTTTGTCTATGTTAGGGGTTAAATATAAATTATTAATTTTGAAGATAAGTGTTATTTATTAAGTATTTTACTGTCAAATCATGAATTAAGTTGTCTATTTATTCTAAATATGGGCTGGACCTATTTTAAACTATTATGAGTGTAATTTAACCTAAGATTTTGTCTATGTATTTATTAAGTTTATATGATTAATATTTATAACTATTTATCAGTGTAAAGTCTTTTTAAACTAATTTTAATACTAAATGACTAAAAAAACTATTTATAATTTGTGTTTTGTGTCCAGACTGACAACTATACTAAGCAGGCCTGTCCTTAGGGGCCAGAGGCTCTGCCTTTAATTTTTATTGTGAGCGGTCAAAGGTCACAGGCCAGCTTAGGGGTGAGAGTCTTAGGTTTAGGCAAGGGGGGGAAGGTTAGGGTTAGAGAAAGGCACAGGAGAGGTTAGGGTTAGAGAAAGGCACAGGAGAGGTTAGGGTTGACTATACACACCACGAATAAACACAAACATGGCAGACACAGAGACAAGGGAGAAAAACAGACATTAGGATCAAACATGGAGGGGAGAGAAACAGGAAAAAGAGAGGAAAACTACAAAAGGACGCCATTCCTGGGCCTCCAACCCTCACTTAAAGTTGTAAATACTTAATTTAACCTCTAGTTATATTTTATATTCAAGCCAGATGGTTCTATAGTGTTTAAAGAATGAATCCATCTTCTTTCCTCTTTCCTTCTGTCCATATTTGTCCATGATGCATTGTGCTGCAGTCCTGACACTCGTGCCGCTGGCCAGCCGTGCAGCAGGAAGTGACGTACCAGTGGTGTTCCTGTTTCCTTTTTATTCAATATGTTATACTTATGCTGCCACATTCTGGTTCTGATCGAGTTCCTTGTCTCTCCAACATACTGTATTTTACATATTGAACAATAGATGACGTACACACAATTGCTAGTTATTGGGCTAAAGCCCTGTGGGATCTCAAAAATCATCCTATTTGATTTACAACGTATGTATTTAAGCTGTGAGAAGTACGGTGGAGCAGGCCGTGCTCTAGTCTGTGTAATAGGTTTTAATTGAGCACGTACTAGCAGATCCATAAGACTTTTATTCCTGCGATATGCGGAAATGATTTTGTGATTCTGCAGTAGGCCTGTGTCCTCCATGAAGGTTTTGTAGTTGTTTTTGAATGTTCTATTTAAACCTGTACTTATTGTTGAAAAGTTTGTGACCAGTGGAATCATGTCTTTAGTGTCTCTCGGTTTTTGAGTTTGAAAAGTACGAAGACAATATCTCAGGAAGCTCCTAGAATATCCCCTGTCCCGAAGGGCCTTAAAAAGGGTGTTCACTGCTACACGGAATTCCTCTTCCTGCGTGCAGATTCTGTAAAACCTTAGCAACTGTGACTTCACAATGCCTTTAAATGTATGTCGTGGATGAAAGCTGTTTTTGAATAATAAGGCGTGTGTGTCAGTGGTCTTAAAATAAACTTTAATGTCCAGTGTTTGGGTCAGTTCGTACGAGGGTCCTATGTAAACAGTTGTGTCAAGAAAGTCGATAGTCCTTTTGTCAACTACGTGTTTTATTTTAATGGATGGGTCATGGTTATTTAAGGTGTCAACAAACTTTTCAAACTCTTCTATGGAATTGGTCCATACTCCCCACACATCATCCAAGTACCTCAAGTAGTGGAATGGCTTAATGCTACATAATGCTAGTACTTCTTCTTCCCAGTTCGCCATAAATATATTGGCGTATGCTGGCGCAAATCTCTTTCCCATTGCGGTTCCTTTGATCTGTAAGAAGTATTCGCCATTGAACTCAAAATCATTTTTAGTTAGATTTATTTCCAGTAGCTGCAGTAACTCCCTGTCAGGCCTCAAATCATCCGGATATTTGTTGAATGCCTTTTGGACCGCCTGCAATCCTGCAGGTATATCAATATTTGTATATAGACTTTCTACATCCATAGTAAACAACAACGAATTAGGTGGAATTTTTAGTCCTTTTACAATTTCAATGAAATGATATGTGTCTTTTACATATGCCGGATGCTTTGTGGACAAGGGAGTTAAAAAATGAGTTATAAACTCTGCAGTGTGATATGTTTCACTACTGCAGTCTGAAACTATTGGTCGTCCTGGAGGTACTTGGTATGGAACACTCCATTTTTCTGGAGGTTTGTGGATTTTGGGCAGAATGTAGAATCTCCTTTCTCTGGGAGGGCCTTCCCCTTTTAAATAACGCTTCTGTTTTGCATTAATGTATTTTTTCTTGTATAACCTATTCAAAATTTCGTGTACCAACGGAATTGATTCTGGAAAGATGGGGTCTTTTAATTTTTTGTAATATACACTATCCCGCAATTGGCGTTGGACCTCGGTGATGTACTGTTCCCTGCTTAGGATGACAATAGCGCTGCCCTTGTCAGCGGGCTTGATGACTATCTGCTTGTTATGCATAAGTTCTCTTAATGCTGTTACTTCCTCCTGTGATAAGTTTGCGTCTTCTTTATGCCACTTATAATCATGTTTGAAATTATCGTAATCTTTGTCAATCAATGAGTGTAATTCTTTAGGCAAATCAGACATAGGAGGAGTCCAGTTAGATGGAAATGTGAATGGCGTTGGCCTACTTTGTGCTGTGTTTTTAAAGAAAATTCCTAATTTAAGCTTTCGGTGATAGTTTTGTAGGTCCAGTTCCAATTGTATTTGTTGATTTTTATGTACATCCAGGGTTGGTACAAAGGTTAACCCTCTGTTCAGGAGATTCAGTTGGGCCTCTGTTGGTTTAAACGCTCCGTACAGATTTACCACATTTTGTGATGTCAGCGGCACCCTACTCTTTTCCCCTTCCACTTGTGGACTTAAGGGGTCCTTGAGTTTAAATAGTTGCACCAGTGTCGTAGCATAGATCTGGCTGTTGCCCTGGACCAATGCACTGAGTCACTCTCTGTCTCGAATTCGCTTTCCGACAACAGCGGAATGTATGGCATGTTTTTCTGTATGTGAGCGTTGATCTTTTGGAGACAAAGCTTCTCTGGAGCCGTTAGAGTATGAGAAAAGTTAATGAGGGGGATCCATAACTCAGCGTAAGGAAATTTCTTTTTAGCCATCCTTAATGCTGCCTGCATTTGTTTTATTGCTGTCTCTTTTGCCTTTTGTCCTCGACTGTTGAGACCAAAGGACAAAACCACCTTCTCCACACAAACCAACGTGGACGCTTTAGATAGAATGGACTCTGCGTGTCTGAAATTGGCTCCTGGATAACTCTCCACCTGCAAATCCGAGAGCGTATGGCCCGGAATGCGTGAAAGGTTGGAATCCCCCATTACGAGCCACTTCTTCCACACAGTAAGGTTCCAATCTGTCATCTTTCTATCTGTGTTAATGTGTCTTTTAACTCTGTACAGGTGCTGCTTTGGAGTAGAAGTGTTGACCTGGCCCGAGCTAAGTTGCTCTTCCCGTTGCTCGGACGTGTTCGACCGATCCGTGGCATCCTGCTCACCTGGAGAACCCAACTCAGGCTCTGTGGGCCTAGGTATTGGTGTCAGGCTGGGAGTCTCGTCTGCCACGTTAGTCGAACCGTCCGTCAACAGTGAATCAACCGCTCGTGTAACCCTTGGTGGTACTTTAGGCGTTCTAACAGGCAAAACTTGTGCTACTACTTCAATTGCACACGCTGCATTGTTTTCTGTCACAACACATGGGTTTCGGCTTTCAAATGTCCTACGTGATCTCTGTGGCCTAGGCACTTCCCTCTGTGGGGTCTGCAGAGCGGGAAACTGAGCGCCATCTTGGCTCTGTCTCTCTTTCTCTATTTCCTCCGTTTGTGCACGTAGAACAGAGTCTCCCCCTGTTTCATTTGTTTGTGTGTTCTGTGGAGTTTTGTGTTTCTCCGTTGTCTCAGTCTGTGGTTGTGTATGTCGTGGCGGTGGTGGTGGTGGTGTTTGTTGTTGTGTTGGTACCGTTCGGTCTGTCTGCTCTTGTCCCCGGTCTCTGTCTCGGTCTTTGTCTGGGTCCTGTCTTGGACTTTCTTTCCTTCCTGTGTCCTGTGTCCCGTCTCCCAGTGAGGAAACGAGAGCTTTTGCGTGGTCTATGACCTCCTGGCTTAAATGTGGAAGGTTTTTGCGTGCCCACTTTGCCGCTACATTGAAGGCATCTGTCCACTCTGTAACATGATCGCTCTTAAGATCTGTTAAGAGTTGGTCCAGAACTGCCTTGTAATGTTCTTGCAGGATTTGCATAGTGGTGTGGCCCCAATTCTGAGCATTCCCCACAATTAAGTCAGCCGTGTCTGCATTTGGACAAGCCGGCTTGATCATATTGGCCAAGTTGTACACCATTCTGGTGATCATCTTAGGAGCCGGTTTTTCCTGTTCTATGGCTACATTCTGGTAGTGGTGCACTGTTTTGATGATTTTATGTAACTGTCGAACCAGCCGCCCAAACTTTGGGTCTGTTGGTGCTGTGTTTTGATCTCTGGATGTAACAGCAACCCCCTCTGGTGCTTGGTGACATTTCTCTGTTGGAACACTGTGTTAGCATTCCCTGATTGTGTTTTGTGGTGGCCATGTTTAACCACGTCAGCATATGAACGACCTCTGGGGTCATGTGGAGGCCTAGCAGGATACGAGCGGCCTTGAGGAGGCACTGGCCGGTTAGGATATTGGGACTGAGTCCGCCCCCTCCTGTAACGAGGGTTTGGAGATGCGCGGTCCATCACCCAGTACGCTCTCTTTCCTGCGTAGGCCGTATTGTTTGTGTACTGTCTTTGCTCCCGAGAGCGGCCCTGACGTCTGCCATGTCTGACTGTATGCCAGTCTTCATCATTATTGTATCCCATGATCCTCTATGAGTGATCCAATTTTCTGATGGACAGTTAAGCGGTGTATTTAAATAATAATCCTCCTTATACACCACACTGTGGCCCTCTGATGGGCTCTTGACGAGCGGTGTATTTAATTAATTATAGTTTGTATATATTTATTGCTAAACTAATGTATTTATATAATAAGCTCAACAAAAAAAATCAAAATCCAAAACCAAAAGTGAAACTTAAAGAGAGACAAAAAGTGTCTTAAGCCTAAAAGTAAATTTTAATATTTAAAGGATTTTCCTAATTAGTGTGTGCCTGTGCGCAACGTTTCGACCTTTGCGGTCTTCTTCAGGCGAAGGCACACTTTGTAAAATTTGAAAGTTCTTAGAGTGAGAGGTATCTTTTGCATGTGACTGGCAGAGCTGTTGTCTGTACCGTAGTCAGAGCAGGAGTGAGCCTGTGTGTCTCCTTTCCTCCTTTTATACCCTCCTCCGAACTGCTGATTGGAAGTTCGTGTTACCAAAATAAAAGCACTTTTTGATTGTGTGTTAGTTGGACAGATTTGTTTTTGCTTTTTAATAAATCTAATTAGTATTTTACTTTATGAATTGTTTGTCTATGTTAGGGGTTAAATATAAATTATTAATTTTGAAGATAAGTGTTATTTATTAAGTATTTTACTGTCAAATCATGAATTAAGTTGTCTATTTATTCTAAATATGGGCTGGACCTATTTTAAACTATTATGAGTGTAATTTAACCTAAGATTTTGTCTATGTATTTATTAAGTTTATATGATTAATATTTATAACTATTTATCAGTGTAAAGTCTTTTTAAACTAATTTTAATACTAAATGACTAAAAAAACTATTTATAATTTGTGTTTTGTGTCCAGACTGACAACTATACTAAGCAGGCCTGTCCTTAGGGGCCAGAGGCTCTGCCTTTAATTTTTATTGTGAGCGGTCAAAGGTCACAGGCCAGCTTAGGGGTGAGAGTCTTAGGTTTAGGCAAGGGGGGGAAGGTTAGGGTTAGAGAAAGGCACAGGAGAGGTTAGGGTTAGAGAAAGGCACAGGAGAGGTTAGGGTTGACTATACACACCACGAATAAACACAAACATGGCAGACACAGAGACAAGGGAGAAAAACAGACATTAGGATCAAACATGGAGGGGAGAGAAACAGGAAAAAGAGAGGAAAACTACAAAAGGACGCCATTCCTGGGCCTCCAACCCTCACTTAAAGTTGTAAATACTTAATTTAACCTCTAGTTATATTTTATATTCAAGCCAGATGGTTCTATAGTGTTAGGATAGAGAAAGTGGATGAGTCTCGGCACCGCGCAGCGGTGTCGAGGCTCCATGCACGGGCCATCCTGCTCCAGATCAGGAAAGCTCTTATTTGAGGTTGAGGCCTTTGGGGTGTATTGTTTCTAATTTTCTTATCCATGTCCTTTCAGCTCGGGTTCTCTGTGTGGCGTTCCAGCTGGGGTCCATCTGGATGATCGTGGCCCGGACAGACGACCATCCATGGGCCAGAAAATGGCTGACCAGAGGCGTGTGGGTTTCCCTCCGTCTCTGGATGTTGTAGCGGTGTTGGGTGAACCGCTGTAAGAGCGTGTTTCTGGTCTCACCCACATACTGTAGGCCGCACATGAGACATGAAATAAGATACACGCAATTTTTGGAGTGTGGATTACCACATGCCATGGTCCTATGGACTGTTTTATTGACATGGCTGTGGATCCAGGTGGCATGTTTGAAAAATTGGCCATAGCCTCTGGGTTTTGAGGTCGATAGGGGCTTAATTTTGGCTGTCACCAGATAGTCCTGGAGGTTTTTGTTTTTCCTATAGGCCGCTATGAACCTGTGGTTATTTAGGAGTCCTGGATCAATGATTTTTTGTTGAAAATTGTCCTTGATTTTTCTGCACAGGGCGATTGCTGGCTTGGAATAGGTGGTGACGAAGGGGAGTACATCCGACGTGTCTACTGGTTTTGTTTCCAGAAAGGTGCTGAGTGCCTTCCGCCGGAAGGAGCGTACATAGCCCCTGGTGGCGAGAGCTCTGAAAAGCGTTTTTGTGGCCGTCATGAAGTCGCTTTTGTGGGTGCAGATACGGTGGAAACGGAGTAATTGTGATTTCAATAGGCCCCTGTATGTGTGTTTGGGGTGGTGACTGGTTTTATAAAGCAGGGCATGGGTGTCTGTTTCTTTGAAGAAAACTTTAATGTCTAATTTGTTTGTATGCTGGAAATTGCTCCCCTTGTAGGTGGTGGTATCCAGGAAATCGACCGACGTGGTGCTAGTGGTGGACTTCAGTGTGATGGACGGGTTGTGATTATTCAAGGTGAGTACAAATTGGTCAAATTCTTCCATAGAGTGGGGCCAGACCCCCCAGATGTCATCCAGATATCTATAATAATGTAATGGTTTTTTGTTGCAGGTTGCCAGGGCGGAGGTCTCCCATTCGGCCATGAAGATATTGGCATATGCCGGTGCAAATTTTTTACCCATGGCAGTGCCTTTAATTTGTAAATAAAATTTATTGTCAAATTCAAAATCATTCCTCCTCAGGTTGATTGCCAGGAGTTGTAATAGTTCCTTATCAGGTCTCTTTTTGTCTGGAAATTTTATGAATATGTTTTTTATGGCCTGAATGCCTTCATCAATATCAATATTGGTGTATAAACTGTCGACATCCATCGTGAACAGGATGGAGCCGGGGGGGGATATGGAGTTGTTTGACAGTATTGACAAAGTGGTACGTGTCCTTGAGATAGCCGAAGTGTCTGTTAGAAAGTGGATTGATATAATAATCAATAAATTGGGCCGTGTAGTAGGTCTCACTGTCACAATCAGAGACAATCGGCCTCCCAGGTGGGATTTCAAAGGGGACACTCCACTTTGAGGGCTCTTTATGAATCTTGGGGAGCAGATAAAACAGTCTGGGCCGGGGGATCGGATTACCCAGCAGGTAAGTGTATTGTTTTTTGTTTATGAATTTTTTATCTAATAATGATTTGATAATTGGTTGCACCATTTTTTTAGTTTCAGGGTAGATAGGTTCCTTTAAGACAGAATAGTACTTTTTGTCTGTTAGCTGTCTGTTGCCTTCAAATAAATATTGTTCCCTGTCCATCACCACTACTGCACTGCCTTTATCTGCTGGTTTTATGATTATATTTTTGTTTTCTTTTAGTTCCTTGAGGGCTTCAATTTCCTCCCGGTTCAAGTTGTTCCTGATTGGGATTGGCTGGAAATTGTTTTCAAAATAATGAATATCCGCTTGGATGAGGTCAGTGATTTCTGGTGGCAAATTAGACAGGGGGGGGCTCCAATCAGATTTTTGGGTAAAGGGGGTGAAAATCACATCTTTTTTGTTTTGAAAATAAACATGGAGTTTGATTCTCCTGTGATATTGCTGCAGGTCCCATCTGCTCTGCTCAATGATGTGGCTCTGGCTCCCCCTAGTGGGGATGAAAGAGAGGCCCCTGTCCAGGAGTGTGAACTGGGCCTGGGTTAATTTGAATGTCTGTGATAACACCAGTACATTTTTTGACCCCTCCTGAGAGTGCAGGCTTATGGGGATGAGCATTTTAAATACCCCGTCCAGTGGTCAAACATGTGTTTGGCGGTGGCTTTTGTCCAGTGTATGTTATCTGCCCCAGTTTCAAAAGATTTGGAGGGCAGTCTGGGGATGAAGAGGCAGTTTTTTTGGATTTGTGCGTTCAGGTGGACCAGGCAGGACTGCTCTTTGAGAGGTAAGTGACGGGAATAATTGATTAAAGGGACCCAAACGGCCGCTTGAGGGAATTTAGCCTCAGCTGCCTCCACTGTGGCTAATAGCTGCTGTGTCAGGATTGTTTTGGATGCAGCGTTTCTGTTATTTATGCCAAAAGAGAGGACCAATTTCTCTAATTTGGTGGAGGTGGTGGCCTTATCCATTAGCGTTTTAGCATGTGCTAATGTCGCTCCTGGGTAGCTGTCAATTTGTAAGTTGGTGCTTTCAAATGGAGGCATTTTGGCCAAGTTAGAGTCTCCAATAAAGGCCCACTCTTTGCCAATGCTGAGGCCCCAATCCTGTATTTTGTTCTGTGTGTTAATGTGTTTTGTAGGTCTCCTGGTGTTGGGCATAGGCACTGGGGTCGGCGCTGTCGGTCTAGGCCGCAGCGTGAGTCTGCTCTGGGTTGCTCTTCTAAGGCTCCTGACTTTAACCGGAGTGGACTGAGCGGTGGAGGCCTCAAACGGGCCTTTATGGGGCTCTCCCAGATCCCCGTCACCCGAGAGGCAGGTGATGGAGTCTGGGCTGTGGACCACACACGGGTTTAAAGGAGCAACTGTCGGTGCCAGAGCGGCTGTTAGCGCTGGAGAGACTGCTGGCACTGGAGCGGCCAACTGCCCCGGAGCAGCCGCTGGCGCTGGAGCGGCAAGCTGTACCGGAGCAGCCTCCGGCACCGGAGCGTCCAGCTGCAAGGGAGGAGTCGCCGGAGCGGCCAGCTGCACAGGAGCAGCAACCACCGCGGGAGCAGCCATCGTCGCCGGAGGAGGATTTTCGGGTAAGTTATCATTTTTCTCCTCTCCCTTTGCAGGTAGACGTGCCGCCGGCGCTAACCTCAGGACTCTCTGGGGCCTCGGCTGCTGCTGGAAGAAGCCGAGGAGGTCCAGGGAGGCCGCTGGAGGAGGAGGAGGAGGAGGAGGAGGGGGGGTGGGAGGGGGGCTGGTGTTACTGGTGAGTGGGCCCGTGTTTCCAGTGCCACCAATTCCCTGTTGTCCTCGTTGATGTGGATTTGTGCCTGAACACTGTGTTGTGTTTGTGTTTTTTGTTTCTCGAACACAGGTGGCGGAGCTGTGGCAGGGGGTGGTGGCGGGCAGTCAGGCTTTCCCCCATCCGTGTCTGGGTCGAGCTGCACGACCATGAGGGCCTCCACCTGCTCCAGAGTCTCAGCCTGGAGTCTCCTACCCAGGGTTAGGGTTAGGGTTAGGGTTAGGGTTAGGGTTAGGGTGAATTTAAATTAACTCAATGGACTCCCCCTGTGCCTCTAACGAGAACACAGTTTGGAATAGAGAGCCATCGGAAAGCACGGGCCGGCGCATGTCACTCAGAGTTCTCTCAACTGTGCCCCCCACCCGACTGGCCCCTGCCGCCCTCTGAGTGAGACCACTCAGGAAACCAACAGCATTGCCACTCTCAAAATCCAACCAAACCTCGACGTGAGTGAGAACCAATAGTCCTATCGCAAATATCTACACCCATTCGGGTTATCAGACCAAACGAACCATCGTCCTGTTTTTGGAACACATCGTCAGTAGTGGACCTTGGGATCCTCGGGTGTTTCGGCCATTATCACTAGACACCCTCACCCAAGGGAGGCCCCGCCGGGGTTGATCAATCCCCAGGGTGTGTCCTGATAAGTATTAGATATATCGTAAGTAAAACTTCAATAAGCCTGGATATACATATTCGATACACGCAAGTCCAACCTCAAGAAGCCTGGATACACATGTTAGATACGCGCAAGTCCAACCACAATAAGCCTGGATATACATGTAAGATACGCGTAAGTCCACCTTCAAGGAGCCTAGATATATAAATTAGATACGTGCAAGTCCAACCACAATAAACCTGGATATACATGTAAGATAGGCGTAAGTCCAACTTCAAGGAGCCTAGATATATAAATTAGATACGTGCAAGTCCAACCACAATAAGCCTGGCTATACATATGAGATACGCGCAAGTCCAACTTCAAGAGGTCTCGATATACGTATTAAATACCCGCGAGTACGAGCTCAATAAGTCTGGATATGCATTAACCATATCGTCAGTACCACCAAATAAGACCCGATAGTTTCCAACAAGCTACAAACCAATGCTAGGCATATCGTGAGTGCAACATACGATAAGTACGGATACACTCTAATTAACTTACAAATGAGTATTAGGTACATCGCAGAAACTGAGATAAGTCCGGATCTGCTCTAAAGTAATTGGCAAGGAAATCTTCAGTATCTCGCAAGCCTCGAAAAACTAAATCCCAACCTTTTACCCACCCCCAAAAAAAACTACCCCCTCGTACTAGATGCTAAGCGCCCACTGGAAAAAGAGGACATAACAAGTTCTAAGAAAATACTGCCAAGGACTGTATAGGTACTGCCAGTGGGATACGCATACTTACCCCCTGCGCACCACAGACCAGTTGTTAACACCGCAAGGTAGCTCTGGTCCGGGCATTCAGGGTTGAGAACTAGGTCTCCCATAACTATTCCTGAAAGACAACCCCCCCTCTCCTCCTGTGCCACCATACACCGCACGACCCCAGGAATCACTACCCACCCCGCCACCCGGGTACTCACCAATAATTGTTTCCAACCTGCAAGATCCTACCCCTACCCCACTCTCAATACCTAAACCCAGAACCCAGCCTCCCCCTACCGTGGTGATCTCTTTTCTTCCACTCTGCCCCACCCCCTAACCCCGCCCCTTGCACCTCCTTCTGTACCACGACCCCAGTACCTGTGCTGACCATCCATCCCCCTTTTTTTGCAAAAAGCCTCCTTCTTCCTGTAAAAAGTCAATGTCTTATCCCAAAACAAGGGTTCCTGGGATTTCCCACTCACCCTACCCCCATAGCCCCCCAGAATTATGATTAGGGCAAAACAGGGATGAATAGCGGTTTGGAATAACTTTTTAGATTCGAATCAAACCAACATAAATGAACCTCTTCATCCCAGATTCCAGCGCTAGGTCACATTACATAGAATAGTAACAATTGTGACCCCGTAGGACTATTATTCATGTTAGAATGGAGGCGTTTATAGTGAAAGGCGTTTATGCCGGGCTTATAAACAAACCCTTCCATGGCCGTTTATCCAATTAGGACTATGGCCGTAGTAAGGAAATATATACTGTCACTATTTCCTGGTCTCCCCTGAGTGAGATTCGAACCCTAGGCTTCCGCATTCCGGTGCCCCCTCTCTACCCCTTGCGCCATCAGTCAGCTAAAAAACTATCAACCCCGACCCCCTATATCTAGCAGCCTGAAAAAGAGGGGGGGAGAGGAAAAAAAGGGGGAGAAGAGATGAAAAGAAAAGAAAAGAAAAGAAAAGACAAGAAAAGAAAAGAAAAGAAAAGGGGAAGGGGGAAGGAGAAGACGGAAGAGAAGGAAGGGTGGGAAAAAGGAGAAGAGGAAAGGAAAGGAAAGAGGAGGAAAGAGGGGAGAAAGGAAGAAGAGGGAGGGGAGGGGGGAAAAAAGGGGGAAAAAGGAAAAAAGGGGGAAAAAAAGAGAGGGAAAAAGGGGAAAAAAAAGAAAAAGGGAAAAAAAGGGGGGGAAAAAGGGGGAGGGGGGAAGGGGGAAAAAAAGGGGGGAAGAAAAAAGGAAGGAGAAAAAAGAAAAAAAGAAAAAAAGGAAAGAAGAACAAAAGAGAGAAAAAAGAGAGAAAAAAGAGAAAAAAAAAGGGGGGAAAAAAAGGGGGAAAAAAAGGGGGGAAAAAAGGGGGAAAAAAAGAGAGAGAAAAAAAGAGAGAGAAAAAAGAGAGAAAAAGAGAGAAAAAAAGAGAGAAAAAAAGAGAGAAAAAAAGGGGGAAGAAAGAAGAAAAGGAGAAAAAAACAGAGAAGAAAAGAAAGAAGAAAAAAAAGAAGAAAAAAAGGAAGAAAAAAAGAAAGAGGAAAAAAAGGAAAAGAGAAAACAGAAAAAGAAGAGAAAAAACCTAAATATGTGTACCCAACCCTCAGCCCCAACCGGACTCGAACCATGGACCTGTGTACCAAAGTCCTACACTCTCCCCACTATGCTACCCGAAACCCAACATACCCCGATCCGGTCAGAAAACTGTAGAGAGTCCGAAAAAAGAAAAAAAAGAAAAAAAGAAAAAAAGAAAAAGAGAAAAAAAGAACTGGGAGGTATCCCATTAGGGCTGCTTCTATAATAAGGTAGAGTTAGGGTAAGGGTCAGGGCCCAGGCACTGAAAAATAAGGCTAATGTCCACACACCCCCACACCACTATCCCACTACGGCTAATGCTACCACGATACATAAGGGAGACTAATGGAAAAGGGGAACTAAAGGAGTCAGAAAGGGGTCAATAACCAGAGAAGTGAAGCCCCCATCCTGGTAAAGGTTAGGCTTAGAACCCCTCAGGCCACCTGCCTACACACTCCCTGACACGGTTAGGGTTAGGGTTAGGGTCAGGGCCAGGTTAAAAGAGGTGATCCCCCCTAACCCCACCACTATCTCCCGAGGACTAATGTGACCACGCGACAAAAAAGGGGGGGTTAAAAGGGTCAGAAAAGGGGCAATAACCCAAAACTTCAAGCCCCCATTCTGATTAGGGTTGGACTTAGAGCCCCTCCGGCCATCTACCCAAATATGTGTACCCAACCCTCAGCCCCAACCGGACTCGAACCCTGGACCTGTGTACCAAAGTCCTACACTCTCCCCACTATACTACCTGACACCCAACATACCGCTATCCGGTCAGAAAACTGTTAAGGGTCCGAAAAAAAAGAAAAAGAAAAAAGAAAAAGAAAGAAGAAAGAAGAAAGAAGAAAGAAAAAAGAAAGAAGAAAGAAGAAAGAAAAAGAAAAAAGAAAGAAGAAAGAAGAAAAAAAAAAAAAGAAAAAAAAAAAAAAAGAGAGAGAGAGAGAGAGAGAGAGAGAGAGAGAGAGAGAGAGAAAAAAAGAAAAAAAGAGAGAAAAAAACTGGGAGGTATCCCACTAAGGCTGCTTCTATAAAAAGGTGGAGTTAGGGTAAGGGTCAGGGCCCAGGCACTGGAAAATAAAGACTAATGTCCACACACCCCCACACCACTATCCCACTACGGCTAATGCTATCACACGATAAAAAGAGTTTATACTACACCCATCCAATTGTTTTGTAATAACCTCCCCTCCTTATTGTATTTTCAAGCAAAAGAATTAAGCCTTGAATCAACGGGCCAATTTGGAGAAGTCAGACTCGGACTCTTATCCGGCAAACGTCGGTCGAGTACCCTTTCATCCTCCTAGCTCCTGCCCATAATCCAACCGATAATCCACTTTATTAACCATAACCAGTAGTGGGTTTTTACAACTAAA
>NW_026136719.1:1472958-1510458 GCF_905237075.1 Dicentrarchus labrax | reverse complement strand
TCCTCCATTGTAGTGACTTTCTCCAACTGCCATTTCCCATGTCTTTTTCAAATTAAAAGGGTTAGGGGTTAGGGTTAGGGTTAGGGTTAGGGTTAGGGGGTTAGGGTTAGGGGGTTAGGGTTAGGGGGTTAGGGTTAGGGTTAGGGTTAGGGTTAGGGTTAGGGTTTAGGGTTAGGGTTAGGGTTAGGGTTAGGGGGTTAGGGTTAGGGTTAGGGTTAGGAATAGGGATGAGTGCAACATTAGACATTGGTCTAATGAGCATGTTTCTCCTCACAGGAAGGTTGTAGAGAGTTCAAAGCAGGTTCAATCTGTTCATTTTTTCCTTCCGCTTCTTTGGGTGTCAGTCTCGACTTCCGGTGATAACCGGAAGTGGGCGTAATTCCGGAAATAGAGGTGAAAATCCTTGTATCTCGGCAACCGTAGGTCGTAGAGACTCGGGGACAAGTCCTGCGTGTTCAGAAGGGTCGGATTATGGCAGACGGGGGGGGGGGTGGTTTGGCGACGGCGCGTTTCCGTGTCTGCGACGTTCGGTTCCGGAGTTATTCCCGTTTGAGTGTGTCCATTCATTGCCAATGGGGCGACTGGTTGTTGGAAAATTTCAAAGTGTCAGCCCTAGTATGGGATTTTTCAGAAAGTGTTTAGGAGCACGTTTGGGGCCATTTGGAGTGGATTGGGACAGGTTTGTATGTTGACTGTTTTGGAGTGTCTGAGGTGGTTGGTTGTGTGTAGGCAGGTGTGGGAGTGGTTAGGTTCAGGGTAAGGCTACTGGGAAAGGTGTTATTTGGAGTGATAGGCATGTCTGTCATCAGCGTGCCTGCCAGCCAGCCATTTGGAAGCTAGGGTTAGGGTTACCCGATAGGAATAGGGATGAGTGCAACATTAGACATTGGTCTAATGAGCATGTTTCTCCTCACAGGAAGGTTGTAGAGAGTTCAAAGCAGGTTCAATCTGTTCATTTTTTCCTTCCGCTTCTTTGGGTGTCAGTCTCGACTTCCGGTGATAACCGGAAGTGGGCGTAATTCCGGAAATAGAGGTGAAAATCCTTGTATCTCGGCAACCGTAGGTCGTAGAGACTCGGGGACAAGTCCTGCGTGTTCAGAAGGGTCGGATTATGGCAGACGGAGCGCGTTTCCAAGTGTCTGCGACGTTCGGTTCCGGAGTTATTCCCGTTTGAGTGTGTCCATTCATTGCCAATGGGGCGACTGGTTGTTGGAAAATTTCAAAGTGTCAGCCCTAGTATGGGATTTTTCAGAAAGTGTTTAGGAGCACGTTTGGGGCCATTTGGAGTGGATTGGGACAGGTTTGTATGTTGACTGTTTTGGAGTGTCTGAGGTGGTTGGTTGTGTGTAGGCAGGTGTGGGAGTGGTTAGGTTCAGGGTAAGGCTACTGGGAAAGGTGTTATTTGGAGTGATAGGCATGTCTGTCATCAGCGTGCCTGCCAGCCAGCCATTTGGAAGCTAGGGTTAGGGTTACCCGATAGGAATAGGGATGAGTGCAACATTAGACATTGGTCTAATGAGCATGTTTCTCCTCACAGGAAGGTTGTAGAGAGTTCAAAGCAGGTTCAATCTGTTCATTTTTTTCCTTCCGCTTCTTTGGGTGTCAGTCTCGACTTCCGGTGATAACCGGAAGTGGGCGTAATTCCGGAAATAGAGGTGAAAATCCTTGTATCTCGGCAACCGTAGGTCGTAGAGACTCGGGGACAAGTCCTGCGTGTTCAGAAGGGTCGGATTATGGCAGACGGAGCGCGTTTCCAAGTGTCTGCGACGTTCGGTTCCGGAGTTATTCCCGTTTGAGTGTGTCCATTCATTGCCAATGGGGCGACTGGTTGTTGGAAAATTTCAAAGTGTCAGCCCTAGTATGGGATTTTTCAGAAAGTGTTTAGGAGCACGTTTGGGGCCATTTGGAGTGGATTGGGACAGGTTTGTATGTTGACTGTTTTGGAGTGTCTGAGGTGGTTGGTTGTGTGTAGGCAGGTGTGGGAGTGGTTAGGTTCAGGGTAAGGCTACTGGGAAAGGTGTTATTTGGAGTGATAGGCATGTCTGTCATCAGCGTGCCTGCCAGCCAGCCATTTGGAAGCTAGGGTTAGGGTTACCCGATAGGAATAGGGATGAGTGCAACATTAGACATTGGTCTAATGAGCATGTTTCTCCTCACAGGAAGGTTGTAGAGAGTTCAAAGCAGGTTCAATCTGTTCATTTTTTCCTTCCGCTTCTTTGGGTGTCAGTCTCGACTTCCGGTGATAACCGGAAGTGGGCGTAATTCCGGAAATAGAGGTGAAAATCCTTGTATCTCGGCAACCGTAGGTCGTAGAGACTCGGGGACAAGTCCTGCGTGTTCAGAAGGGTCGGATTATGGCAGACGGAGCGCGTTTCCAAGTGTCTGCGACGTTCGGTTCCGGAGTTATTCCCGTTTGAGTGTGTCCATTCATTGCCAATGGGGCGACTGGTTGTTGGAAAATTTCAAAGTGTCAGCCCTAGTATGGGATTTTTCAGAAAGTGTTTAGGAGCACGTTTGGGGCCATTTGGAGTGGATTGGGACAGGTTTGTATGTTGACTGTTTTGGAGTGTCTGAGGTGGTTGGTTGTGTGTAGGCAGGTGTGGGAGTGGTTAGGTTCAGGGTAAGGCTACTGGGAAAGGTGTTATTTGGAGTGATAGGCATGTCTGTCATCAGCGTGCCTGCCAGCCAGCCATTTGGAAGCTAGGGTTAGGGTTACCCGATAGGAATAGGGATGAGTGCAACATTAGACATTGGTCTAATGAGCATGTTTCTCCTCACAGGAAGGTTGTAGAGAGTTCAAAGCAGGTTCAATCTGTTCATTTTTTCCTTCCGCTTCTTTGGGTGTCAGTCTCGACTTCCGGTGATAACCGGAAGTGGGCGTAATTCCGGAAATAGAGGTGAAAATCCTTGTATCTCGGCAACCGTAGGTCGTAGAGACTCGGGGATAGGTTTGGGTTGGGGTGGGGGTCTCCACCTAAGTGGAGGCCCCCAAAGTGCACTCTCCACCCTGTGGATGGCCAGCTCTCCGTCTCCATCTTCTCCAAAGAGGTTTTATAAGCTCACTATTAGAGTTATATTAGACCGGTTCGCCTTTGTTATATGAAGTATAAATATGTAGGTCCTATTTTTCATGTTCTGTTCTCTCTCTTGTATGTCAGGTGGCGTTCGCTCGCGACGTTTCGTCCGCTTCTTGGGACTTCTTCAGGCTGCCATGACATACAGGTGGTTTTCTTGTGATTTTAGAGGTAAGTATCCCCTTAAAGTGAGGTAAGTATTCCTTTTAGTGGAGGTGAGTATCCCTTTAAGTTGAGGTAAGTAATCCTTTTGGTTGGGTAAGTATTTATTTTAGTTCCTTTTAGTTGGGGTAAGTATTTCATTTATTTATTTGAGGTAAGTATTTAGTTTAGTTGAGGTAAGTATCCCCTAACTATGAGCCCCTCTGGGGACATGTGGCTCCCTCAGAGGGCCGTGCCAAACTGAATTCAAAATGTCAGTTGCTCCCTTTTAAACTCTGAGCCCCTCCCTTTCTGAAAATCCGTGTTACTCCTCCATTGTAGTGTGTTTGTCTAACCGTTATTTCCCATGTCTTTTTTCAATTAAAATTCTTTGTTTCTGGCTCCAATTCTTTGCGTTTAATTTATCTAGTGTTCATATCTATGATTAACACTTTATCCGCTGGGTATGTGTGCCTCCCTTTAATGGCTACACTTCATCCATGGTATTTAAATGCCTACTTTAGTTAGTGGCTTCATCCATTATATGGGCTTAGAATGTCCTTCACTGAGGGTTAGAGATAAATTAAGGCCAGTATTTTGGAGCCAGGGTGGGGACTGAAACTGAATCAGGCCTGGGATTTAGGGTTAGGGCCTCAAAGAGGGCTTAGTTTGGGTCCAATTGGTTAGGGTTAGTTCAGAAATATATGGGCTGGGGTTAGATGGGATATAGACTGGGTTAGCTTATAATAGCTTAGCATGGGTAGGAGCACTGACCATTGATCCACAGGAGGCCCTGGCTGGTTAGGTTTGGGTTGGGGTGGGGGTCTCCACCTAAGTGGAGGCCCCCAAAGTGCACTCTCCACCCTGTGGATGGCCAGCTCTCCGTCTCCATCTTCTCCAAAGAGGTTTTATAAGCTCACTATTAGAGTTATATTAGACCGGTTCGCCTTTGTTATATGAAGTATAAATATGTAGGTCCTATTTTTCATGTTCTGTTCTCTCTCTTGTATGTCAGGTGGCGTTCGCTCGCGACGTTTCGTCCGCTTCTTGGGACTTCTTCAGGCTGCCATGACATACAGGTGGTTTTCTTGTGATTTTAGAGGTAAGTATCCCCTTAAAGTGAGGTAAGTATTCCTTTTAGTGGAGGTGAGTATCCCTTTAAGTTGAGGTAAGTAATCCTTTTGGTTGGGTAAGTATTTATTTTAGTTCCTTTTAGTTGGGGTAAGTATTTCATTTATTTATTTGAGGTAAGTATTTAGTTTAGTTGAGGTAAGTATCCCTAACTATGAGCCCCTCTGGGGACATGTGGCTCCCTCAGAGGGCCGTGCCAAACTGAATTCAAAATGTCAGTTGCTCCCTTTTAAACTCTGAGCCCCTCCCTTTCTGAAAATCCGTGTTACTCCTCCATTGTAGTGTGTTTGTCTAACCGTTATTTCCCATGTCTTTTTTCAATTAAAATTCTTTGTTTCTGGCTCCAATTCTTTGCGTTTAATTTATATAGTGTTCATATCTATGATTAACACTTTATCCGCTGGGTATGTGTGCCTCCCTTTAATGGCTACACTTCATCCATGGTATTTAAATGCCTACTTTAGTTAGTGGCTTCATCCATTATATGGGCTTAGAATGTCCTTCACTGAGGGTTAGAGATAAATTAAGGCCAGTATTTTGGAGCCAGGGTGGGGACTAAAACTGAATCAGGCCTGGGATTTAGGGTTAGGGCCTCAAAGAGGGCTTAGTTTGGGTCCAATTGGTTAGGGTTAGTTCAGAAATATATGGGCTGGGGTTAGATGGGATATAGACTGGGTTAGCTTATAATAGCTTAGCATGGGTAGGAGCACTGACCATTAATCCACAGGAGGCCCTGGCCGGTTAGGTTTGGGGTTTGGGTTGGGGACTCCACCTAAGTGGAGGCCCCAAGATTGCACTCGCCACCACTGTGGATGGCCAGCTCTCCGTCCCCATCTTCTCAAAAGAGGTTTTATAATCTCACTATCTGAGTTATATTAGACTGGTTCGCCTTTGTTATATGAAGTATAAATATGTGGGTCCTCCTTTTCTCATGTTATGTTCTCTCTCTTGTATGTCAGGTGGCGTTCGCTCGCGACGTTTCGTCCGCTTCTTGGGACTTCTTCAGGCTGCCATGACATACAGGTGGTTTCCTTGTGATTTTAGAGGTAAGTATCCCCTTAAAGTGAGGTAAGTATTCCTTTTAGTGGAGGTGAGTATCCCTTTAAGTTGAGGTAAGTAATCCTTTTGGTTGGGTAAGTATTTATTTTAGTTCCTTTTAGTTGGGGTAAGTATTTCATTTATTTATTTGAGGTAAGTATTTAGTTTAGTTGAGGTAAGTATCCCTAACTATGAGCCCCTCTGGGGACATGTGGCTCCCTCAGAGGGCCGTGCCAAACTGAATTCAAAATGTCAGTTGCTCCCTTTTAAACTCTGAGCCCCTCCCTTTCTGAAAATCCGTGTTACTCCTCCATTGTAGTGTGTTTGTCTAACCGTTATTTCCCATGTCTTTTTCAATTAAAATTCTTTGTTTCTGGCTCCAATTCTTTGCGTTTAATTTATCTAGTGTTCATATCTATGATTAACACTTTATCCGCTGGGTATGTGTTAGGGTTAGGGTTAGGGTTAGGGGGTTAGGGTTAGGGTTAGGGTTAGGGTTAGGGGTTAGGGTTAGGGTTAGGGTTAGGGTTAGGGGTTAGGGGTTAGGGTTAGGGGTTAGGGTTAGGGTTAGGGGTTAGGGTTAGGGTTAGGGTTAGGGTTAGGATAATAGGACTGAGTCCTTCCCCTCGTAGCCCGAGGGTTAGGTGGTGCACGGTCCTTCCTCCAGTCCGCTCTCTTTCCCGAATAACTCCTATCACTTGGATTAGGGTTAGGGTTAGGGTTAGGGTTAGGGTTAGGGGTTAGGGTTAGGGTTAGGGTTAGGGTTAGGGGTTAGGGTTAGGGTTAGGGTTAGGGTTAGGAATAGGGATGAGTGCAACATTAGACATTGGTCTAATGAGCATGTTTCTCCTCACAGGAAGGTTGTAGAGAGTTCAAAGCAGGTTCAATCTGTTCATTTTTTCCTTCCGCTTCTTTGGGTGTCAGTCTCGACTTCCGGTGATAACCGGAAGTGGGCGTAATTCCGGAAATAGAGGTGAAAATCCTTGTATCTCGGCAACCGTAGGTCGTAGAGACTCGGGGACAAGTCCTGCGTGTTCAGAAGGGTCGGATTATGGCAGACGGAGCGCGTTTCCAAGTGTCTGCGACGTTCGGTTCCGGAGTTATTCCCGTTTGAGTGTGTCCATTCATTGCCAATGGGGCGACTGGTTGTTGGAAAATTTCAAAGTGTCAGCCCTAGTATGGGATTTTTCAGAAAGTGTTTAGGAGCACGTTTGGGGCCATTTGGAGTGGATTGGGACAGGTTTGTATGTTGACTGTTTTGGAGTGTCTGAGGTGGTTGGTTGTGTGTAGGCAGGTGTGGGAGTGGTTAGGTTCAGGGTAAGGCTACTGGGAAAGGTGTTATTTGGAGTGATAGGCATGTCTGTCATCAGCGTGCCTGCCAGCCAGCCATTTGGAAGCTAGGGTTAGGGTTACCCGATAGGAATAGGGATGAGTGCAACATTAGACATTGGTCTAATGAGCATGTTTCTCCTCACAGGAAGGTTGTAGAGAGTTCAAAGCAGGTTCAATCTGTTCATTTTTTTCCTTCCGCTTCTTTGGGTGTCAGTCTCGACTTCCGGTGATAACCGGAAGTGGGCGTAATTCCGGAAATAGAGGTGAAAATCCTTGTATCTCGGCAACCGTAGGTCGTAGAGACTCGGGGACAAGTCCTGCGTGTTCAGAAGGGTCGGATTATGGCAGACGGAGCGCGTTTCCAAGTGTCTGCGACGTTCGGTTCCGGAGTTATTCCCGTTTGAGTGTGTCCATTCATTGCCAATGGGGCGACTGGTTGTTGGAAAATTTCAAAGTGTCAGCCCTAGTATGGGATTTTTCAGAAAGTGTTTAGGAGCACGTTTGGGGCCATTTGGAGTGGATTGGGACAGGTTTGTATGTTGACTGTTTTGGAGTGTCTGAGGTGGTTGGTTGTGTGTAGGCAGGTGTGGGAGTGGTTAGGTTCAGGGTAAGGCTACTGGGAAAGGTGTTATTTGGAGTGATAGGCATGTCTGTCATCAGCGTGCCTGCCAGCCAGCCATTTGGAAGCTAGGGTTAGGGTTACCCGATAGGAATAGGGATGAGTGCAACATTAGACATTGGTCTAATGAGCATGTTTCTCCTCACAGGAAGGTTGTAGAGAGTTCAAAGCAGGTTCAATCTGTTCATTTTTTCCTTCCGCTTCTTTGGGTGTCAGTCTCGACTTCCGGTGATAACCGGAAGTGGGCGTAATTCCGGAAATAGAGGTGAAAATCCTTGTATCTCGGCAACCGTAGGTCGTAGAGACTCGGGGATAGGTTTGGGTTGGGGTGGGGGTCTCCACCTAAGTGGAGGCCCCCAAAGTGCACTCTCCACCCTGTGGATGGCCAGCTCTCCGTCTCCATCTTCTCCAAAGAGGTTTTATAAGCTCACTATTAGAGTTATATTAGACCGGTTCGCCTTTGTTATATGAAGTATAAATATGTAGGTCCTATTTTTCATGTTCTGTTCTCTCTCTTGTATGTCAGGTGGCGTTCGCTCGCGACGTTTCGTCCGCTTCTTGGGACTTCTTCAGGCTGCCATGACATACAGGTGGTTTTCTTGTGATTTTAGAGGTAAGTATCCCCTTAAAGTGAGGTAAGTATTCCTTTTAGTGGAGGTGAGTATCCCTTTAAGTTGAGGTAAGTAATCCTTTTGGTTGGGTAAGTATTTATTTTAGTTCCTTTTAGTTGGGGTAAGTATTTCATTTATTTATTTGAGGTAAGTATTTAGTTTAGTTGAGGTAAGTATCCCTAACTATGAGCCCCTCTGGGGACATGTGGCTCCCTCAGAGGGCCGTGCCAAACTGAATTCAAAATGTCAGTTGCTCCCTTTTAAACTCTGAGCCCCTCCCTTTCTGAAAATCCGTGTTACTCCTCCATTGTAGTGTGTTTGTCTAACCGTTATTTCCCATGTCTTTTTCAATTAAAATTCTTTGTTTCTGGCTCCAATTCTTTGCGTTTAATTTATATAGTGTTCATATCTATGATTAACACTTTATCCGCTGGGTATGTGTGCCTCCCTTTAATGGCTACACTTCATCCATGGTATTTAAATGCCTACTTTAGTTAGTGGCTTCATCCATTATATGGGCTTAGAATGTCCTTCACTGAGGGTTAGAGATAAATTAAGGCCAGTATTTTGGAGCCAGGGTGGGGACTAAAACTGAATCAGGCCTGGGATTTAGGGTTAGGGCCTCAAAGAGGGCTTAGTTTGGGTCCAATTGGTTAGGGTTAGTTCAGAAATATATGGGCTGGGGTTAGATGGGATATAGACTGGGTTAGCTTATAATAGCTTAGCATGGGTAGGAGCACTGACCATTAATCCACAGGAGGCCCTGGCCGGTTAGGTTTGGGGTTTGGGTTGGGGACTCCACCTAAGTGGAGGCCCCAAGATTGCACTCGCCACCACTGTGGATGGCCAGCTCTCCGTCCCCATCTTCTCAAAAGAGGTTTTATAATCTCACTATCTGAGTTATATTAGACTGGTTCGCCTTTGTTATATGAAGTATAAATATGTGGGTCCTCCTTTTCTCATGTTATGTTCTCTCTCTTGTATGTCAGGTGGCGTTCGCTCGCGACGTTTCGTCCGCTTCTTGGGACTTCTTCAGGCTGCCATGACATACAGGTGGTTTCCTTGTGATTTTAGAGGTAAGTATCCCCTTAAAGTGAGGTAAGTATTCCTTTTAGTGGAGGTGAGTATCCCTTTAAGTTGAGGTAAGTAATCCTTTTGGTTGGGTAAGTATTTATTTTAGTTCCTTTTAGTTGGGGTAAGTATTTCATTTATTTATTTGAGGTAAGTATTTAGTTTAGTTGAGGTAAGTATCCCCTAACTATGAGCCCCTCTGGGGACATGTGGCTCCCTCAGAGGGCCGTGCCAAACTGAATTCAAAATGTCAGTTGCTCCCTTTTAAACTCTGAGCCCCTCCCTTTCTGAAAATCCGTGTTACTCCTCCATTGTAGTGTGTTTGTCTAACCGTTATTTCCCATGTCTTTTTCAATTAAAATTCTTTGTTTCTGGCTCCAATTCTTTGCGTTTAATTTATCTAGTGTTCATATCTATGATTAACACTTTATCCGCTGGGTATGTGTTAGGGTTAGGGTTAGGGTTAGGGGTTAGGGTTAGGGTTAGGGTTAGGGGTTAGGGTTAGGGTTAGGGTTAGGGGTTAGGGTTAGGGTTAGGGTTAGGGGTTAGGGGTTAGGGTTAGGGGTTAGGGTTAGGGTTAGGGTTAGGGGTTAGGGTTAGGGTTAGGGTTAGGGTTAGGATAATAGGACTGAGTCCTTCCCCTCGTAGCCCGAGGGTTAGGTGGTGCACGGTCCTTCCTCCAGTCCGCTCTCTTTCCCGAATAACTCCTATCACTTGGATTAGGGTTAGGGTTAGGGTTAGGGTTAGGGTTAGGGTTAGGGGTTAGGGTTAGGGTTAGGGTTAGGGTTAGGGGTTAGGGTTAGGGTTAGGGTTAGGGTTAGGAATAGGGATGAGTGCAACATTAGACATTGGTCTAATGAGCATGTTTCTCCTCACAGGAAGGTTGTAGAGAGTTCAAAGCAGGTTCAATCTGTTCATTTTTTCCTTCCGCTTCTTTGGGTGTCAGTCTCGACTTCCGGTGATAACCGGAAGTGGGCGTAATTCCGGAAATAGAGGTGAAAATCCTTGTATCTCGGCAACCGTAGGTCGTAGAGACTCGGGGACAAGTCCTGCGTGTTCAGAAGGGTCGGATTATGGCAGACGGAGCGCGTTTCCAAGTGTCTGCGACGTTCGGTTCCGGAGTTATTCCCGTTTGAGTGTGTCCATTCATTGCCAATGGGGCGACTGGTTGTTGGAAAATTTCAAAGTGTCAGCCCTAGTATGGGATTTTTCAGAAAGTGTTTAGGAGCACGTTTGGGGCCATTTGGAGTGGATTGGGACAGGTTTGTATGTTGACTGTTTTGGAGTGTCTGAGGTGGTTGGTTGTGTGTAGGCAGGTGTGGGAGTGGTTAGGTTCAGGGTAAGGCTACTGGGAAAGGTGTTATTTGGAGTGATAGGCATGTCTGTCATCAGCGTGCCTGCCAGCCAGCCATTTGGAAGCTAGGGTTAGGGTTACCCGATAGGAATAGGGATGAGTGCAACATTAGACATTGGTCTAATGAGCATGTTTCTCCTCACAGGAAGGTTGTAGAGAGTTCAAAGCAGGTTCAATCTGTTCATTTTTTCCTTCCGCTTCTTTGGGTGTCAGTCTCGACTTCCGGTGATAACCGGAAGTGGGCGTAATTCCGGAAATAGAGGTGAAAATCCTTGTATCTCGGCAACCGTAGGTCGTAGAGACTCGGGGACAAGTCCTGCGTGTTCAGAAGGGTCGGATTATGGCAGACGGAGCGCGTTTCCAAGTGTCTGCGACGTTCGGTTCCGGAGTTATTCCCGTTTGAGTGTGTCCATTCATTGCCAATGGGGCGACTGGTTGTTGGAAAATTTCAAAGTGTCAGCCCTAGTATGGGATTTTTCAGAAAGTGTTTAGGAGCACGTTTGGGGCCATTTGGAGTGGATTGGGACAGGTTTGTATGTTGACTGTTTTGGAGTGTCTGAGGTGGTTGGTTGTGTGTAGGCAGGTGTGGGAGTGGTTAGGTTCAGGGTAAGGCTACTGGGAAAGGTGTTATTTGGAGTGATAGGCATGTCTGTCATCAGCGTGCCTGCCAGCCAGCCATTTGGAAGCTAGGGTTAGGGTTACCCGATAGGAATAGGGATGAGTGCAACATTAGACATTGGTCTAATGAGCATGTTTCTCCTCACAGGAAGGTTGTAGAGAGTTCAAAGCAGGTTCAATCTGTTCATTTTTTCCTTCCGCTTCTTTGGGTGTCAGTCTCGACTTCCGGTGATAACCGGAAGTGGGCGTAATTCCGGAAATAGAGGTGAAAATCCTTGTATCTCGGCAACCGTAGGTCGTAGAGACTCGGGGATAGGTTTGGGTTGGGGTGGGGGTCTCCACCTAAGTGGAGGCCCCCAAAGTGCACTCTCCACCCTGTGGATGGCCAGCTCTCCGTCTCCATCTTCTCCAAAGAGGTTTTATAAGCTCACTATTAGAGTTATATTAGACCGGTTCGCCTTTGTTATATGAAGTATAAATATGTAGGTCCTATTTTTCATGTTCTGTTCTCTCTCTTGTATGTCAGGTGGCGTTCGCTCGCGACGTTTCGTCCGCTTCTTGGGACTTCTTCAGGCTGCCATGACATACAGGTGGTTTTCTTGTGATTTTAGAGGTAAGTATCCCCTTAAAGTGAGGTAAGTATTCCTTTTAGTGGAGGTGAGTATCCCTTTAAGTTGAGGTAAGTAATCCTTTTGGTTGGGTAAGTATTTATTTTAGTTCCTTTTAGTTGGGGTAAGTATTTCATTTATTTATTTGAGGTAAGTATTTAGTTTAGTTGAGGTAAGTATCCCCTAACTATGAGCCCCTCTGGGGACATGTGGCTCCCTCAGAGGGCCGTGCCAAACTGAATTCAAAATGTCAGTTGCTCCCTTTTAAACTCTGAGCCCCTCCCTTTCTGAAAATCCGTGTTACTCCTCCATTGTAGTGTGTTTGTCTAACCGTTATTTCCCATGTCTTTTTCAATTAAAATTCTTTGTTTCTGGCTCCAATTCTTTGCGTTTAATTTATCTAGTGTTCATATCTATGATTAACACTTTATCCGCTGGGTATGTGTGCCTCCCTTTAATGGCTACACTTCATCCATGGTATTTAAATGCCTACTTTAGTTAGTGGCTTCATCCATTATATGGGCTTAGAATGTCCTTCACTGAGGGTTAGAGATAAATTAAGGCCAGTATTTTGGAGCCAGGGTGGGGACTGAAACTGAATCAGGCCTGGGATTTAGGGTTAGGGCCTCAAAGAGGGCTTAGTTTGGGTCCAATTGGTTAGGGTTAGTTCAGAAATATATGGGCTGGGGTTAGATGGGATATAGACTGGGTTAGCTTATAATAGCTTAGCATGGGTAGGAGCACTGACCATTGATCCACAGGAGGCCCTGGCTGGTTAGGTTTGGGTTGGGGTGGGGGTCTCCACCTAAGTGGAGGCCCCCAAAGTGCACTCTCCACCCTGTGGATGGCCAGCTCTCCGTCTCCATCTTCTCCAAAGAGGTTTTATAAGCTCACTATTAGAGTTATATTAGACCGGTTCGCCTTTGTTATATGAAGTATAAATATGTAGGTCCTATTTTTCATGTTCTGTTCTCTCTCTTGTATGTCAGGTGGCGTTCGCTCGCGACGTTTCGTCCGCTTCTTGGGACTTCTTCAGGCTGCCATGACATACAGGTGGTTTTCTTGTGATTTTAGAGGTAAGTATCCCCTTAAAGTGAGGTAAGTATTCCTTTTAGTGGAGGTGAGTATCCCTTTAAGTTGAGGTAAGTAATCCTTTTGGTTGGGTAAGTATTTATTTTAGTTCCTTTTAGTTGGGGTAAGTATTTCATTTATTTATTTGAGGTAAGTATTTAGTTTAGTTGAGGTAAGTATCCCCTAACTATGAGCCCCTCTGGGGACATGTGGCTCCCTCAGAGGGCCGTGCCAAACTGAATTCAAAATGTCAGTTGCTCCCTTTTAAACTCTGAGCCCCTCCCTTTCTGAAAATCCGTGTTACTCCTCCATTGTAGTGTGTTTGTCTAACCGTTATTTCCCATGTCTTTTTCAATTAAAATTCTTTGTTTCTGGCTCCAATTCTTTGCGTTTAATTTATATAGTGTTCATATCTATGATTAACACTTTATCCGCTGGGTATGTGTGCCTCCCTTTAATGGCTACACTTCATCCATGGTATTTAAATGCCTACTTTAGTTAGTGGCTTCATCCATTATATGGGCTTAGAATGTCCTTCACTGAGGGTTAGAGATAAATTAAGGCCAGTATTTTGGAGCCAGGGTGGGGACTAAAACTGAATCAGGCCTGGGATTTAGGGTTAGGGCCTCAAAGAGGGCTTAGTTTGGGTCCAATTGGTTAGGGTTAGTTCAGAAATATATGGGCTGGGGTTAGATGGGATATAGACTGGGTTAGCTTATAATAGCTTAGCATGGGTAGGAGCACTGACCATTAATCCACAGGAGGCCCTGGCCGGTTAGGTTTGGGGTTTGGGTTGGGGACTCCACCTAAGTGGAGGCCCCAAGATTGCACTCGCCACCACTGTGGATGGCCAGCTCTCCGTCCCCATCTTCTCAAAAGAGGTTTTATAATCTCACTATCTGAGTTATATTAGACTGGTTCGCCTTTGTTATATGAAGTATAAATATGTGGGTCCTCCTTTTCTCATGTTATGTTCTCTCTCTTGTATGTCAGGTGGCGTTCGCTCGCGACGTTTCGTCCGCTTCTTGGGACTTCTTCAGGCTGCCATGACATACAGGTGGTTTCCTTGTGATTTTAGAGGTAAGTATCCCCTTAAAGTGAGGTAAGTATTCCTTTTAGTGGAGGTGAGTATCCCTTTAAGTTGAGGTAAGTAATCCTTTTGGTTGGGTAAGTATTTATTTTAGTTCCTTTTAGTTGGGGTAAGTATTTCATTTATTTATTTGAGGTAAGTATTTAGTTTAGTTGAGGTAAGTATCCCTAACTATGAGCCCCTCTGGGGACATGTGGCTCCCTCAGAGGGCCGTGCCAAACTGAATTCAAAATGTCAGTTGCTCCCTTTTAAACTCTGAGCCCCTCCCTTTCTGAAAATCCGTGTTACTCCTCCATTGTAGTGTGTTTGTCTAACCGTTATTTCCCATGTCTTTTTCAATTAAAATTCTTTGTTTCTGGCTCCAATTCTTTGCGTTTAATTTATCTAGTGTTCATATCTATGATTAACACTTTATCCGCTGGGTATGTGTTAGGGTTAGGGTTAGGGTTAGGGGTTAGGGTTAGGGTTAGGGTTAGGGGTTAGGGTTAGGGTTAGGGTTAGGGGTTAGGGTTAGGGTTAGGGTTAGGGGTTAGGGTTAGGGTTAGGGGTTAGGGTTAGGGTTAGGGTTAGGGGTTAGGGTTAGGGTTAGGGTTAGGATAATAGGACTGAGTCCTTCCCCTCGTAGCCCGAGGGTTAGGTGGTGCACGGTCCTTCCTCCAGTCCGCTCTCTTTCCCGAATAACTCCTATCACTTGGATTAGGGTTAGGGTTAGGTTAGGGTTAGGGTTAGGGTTAGGGGTTAGGGTTAGGGTTAGGGTTAGGGTTAGGGGTTAGGGTTAGGGTTAGGGTTAGGTTAGGAATAGGGATGAGTGCAACATTAGACATTGGTCTAATGAGCATGTTTCTCCTCACAGGAAGGTTGTAGAGAGTTCAAAGCAGGTTCAATCTGTTCATTTTTTCCTTCCGCTTCTTTGGGTGTCAGTCTCGACTTCCGGTGATAACCGGAAGTGGGCGTAATTCCGGAAATAGAGGTGAAAATCCTTGTATCTCGGCAACCGTAGGTCGTAGAGACTCGGGGACAAGTCCTGCGTGTTCAGAAGGGTCGGATTATGGCAGACGGAGCGCGTTTCCAAGTGTCTGCGACGTTCGGTTCCGGAGTTATTCCCGTTTGAGTGTGTCCATTCATTGCCAATGGGGCGACTGGTTGTTGGAAAATTTCAAAGTGTCAGCCCTAGTATGGGATTTTTCAGAAAGTGTTTAGGAGCACGTTTGGGGCCATTTGGAGTGGATTGGGACAGGTTTGTATGTTGACTGTTTTGGAGTGTCTGAGGTGGTTGGTTGTGTGTAGGCAGGTGTGGGAGTGGTTAGGTTCAGGGTAAGGCTACTGGGAAAGGTGTTATTTGGAGTGATAGGCATGTCTGTCATCAGCGTGCCTGCCAGCCAGCCATTTGGAAGCTAGGGTTAGGGTTACCCGATAGGAATAGGGATGAGTGCAACATTAGACATTGGTCTAATGAGCATGTTTCTCCTCACAGGAAGGTTGTAGAGAGTTCAAAGCAGGTTCAATCTGTTCATTTTTTCCTTCCGCTTCTTTGGGTGTCAGTCTCGACTTCCGGTGATAACCGGAAGTGGGCGTAATTCCGGAAATAGAGGTGAAAATCCTTGTATCTCGGCAACCGTAGGTCGTAGAGACTCGGGGACAAGTCCTGCGTGTTCAGAAGGGTCGGATTATGGCAGACGGAGCGCGTTTCCAAGTGTCTGCGACGTTCGGTTCCGGAGTTATTCCCGTTTGAGTGTGTCCATTCATTGCCAATGGGGCGACTGGTTGTTGGAAAATTTCAAAGTGTCAGCCCTAGTATGGGATTTTTCAGAAAGTGTTTAGGAGCACGTTTGGGGCCATTTGGAGTGGATTGGGACAGGTTTGTATGTTGACTGTTTTGGAGTGTCTGAGGTGGTTGGTTGTGTGTAGGCAGGTGTGGGAGTGGTTAGGTTCAGGGTAAGGCTACTGGGAAAGGTGTTATTTGGAGTGATAGGCATGTCTGTCATCAGCGTGCCTGCCAGCCAGCCATTTGGAAGCTAGGGTTAGGGTTACCCGATAGGAATAGGGATGAGTGCAACATTAGACATTGGTCTAATGAGCATGTTTCTCCTCACAGGAAGGTTGTAGAGAGTTCAAAGCAGGTTCAATCTGTTCATTTTTTCCTTCCGCTTCTTTGGGTGTCAGTCTCGACTTCCGGTGATAACCGGAAGTGGGCGTAATTCCGGAAATAGAGGTGAAAATCCTTGTATCTCGGCAACCGTAGGTCGTAGAGACTCGGGGATAGGTTTGGGTTGGGGTGGGGGTCTCCACCTAAGTGGAGGCCCCCAAAGTGCACTCTCCACCCTGTGGATGGCCAGCTCTCCGTCTCCATCTTCTCCAAAGAGGTTTTATAAGCTCACTATTAGAGTTATATTAGACCGGTTCGCCTTTGTTATATGAAGTATAAATATGTAGGTCCTATTTTTCATGTTCTGTTCTCTCTCTTGTATGTCAGGTGGCGTTCGCTCGCGACGTTTCGTCCGCTTCTTGGGACTTCTTCAGGCTGCCATGACATACAGGTGGTTTTCTTGTGATTTTAGAGGTAAGTATCCCCTTAAAGTGAGGTAAGTATTCCTTTTAGTGGAGGTGAGTATCCCTTTAAGTTGAGGTAAGTAATCCTTTTGGTTGGGTAAGTATTTATTTTAGTTCCTTTTAGTTGGGGTAAGTATTTCATTTATTTATTTGAGGTAAGTATTTAGTTTAGTTGAGGTAAGTATCCCCTAACTATGAGCCCCTCTGGGGACATGTGGCTCCCTCAGAGGGCCGTGCCAAACTGAATTCAAAATGTCAGTTGCTCCCTTTTAAACTCTGAGCCCCTCCCTTTCTGAAAATCCGTGTTACTCCTCCATTGTAGTGTGTTTGTCTAACCGTTATTTCCCATGTCTTTTTTCAATTAAAATTCTTTGTTTCTGGCTCCAATTCTTTGCGTTTAATTTATCTAGTGTTCATATCTATGATTAACACTTTATCCGCTGGGTATGTGTGCCTCCCTTTAATGGCTACACTTCATCCATGGTATTTAAATGCCTACTTTAGTTAGTGGCTTCATCCATTATATGGGCTTAGAATGTCCTTCACTGAGGGTTAGAGATAAATTAAGGCCAGTATTTTGGAGCCAGGGTGGGGACTGAAACTGAATCAGGCCTGGGATTTAGGGTTAGGGCCTCAAAGAGGGCTTAGTTTGGGTCCAATTGGTTAGGGTTAGTTCAGAAATATATGGGCTGGGGTTAGATGGGATATAGACTGGGTTAGCTTATAATAGCTTAGCATGGGTAGGAGCACTGACCATTGATCCACAGGAGGCCCTGGCTGGTTAGGTTTGGGTTGGGGTGGGGGTCTCCACCTAAGTGGAGGCCCCCAAAGTGCACTCTCCACCCTGTGGATGGCCAGCTCTCCGTCTCCATCTTCTCCAAAGAGGTTTTATAAGCTCACTATTAGAGTTATATTAGACCGGTTCGCCTTTGTTATATGAAGTATAAATATGTAGGTCCTATTTTTCATGTTCTGTTCTCTCTCTTGTATGTCAGGTGGCGTTCGCTCGCGACGTTTCGTCCGCTTCTTGGGACTTCTTCAGGCTGCCATGACATACAGGTGGTTTTCTTGTGATTTTAGAGGTAAGTATCCCCTTAAAGTGAGGTAAGTATTCCTTTTAGTGGAGGTGAGTATCCCTTTAAGTTGAGGTAAGTAATCCTTTTGGTTGGGTAAGTATTTATTTTAGTTCCTTTTAGTTGGGGTAAGTATTTCATTTATTTATTTGAGGTAAGTATTTAGTTTAGTTGAGGTAAGTATCCCCTAACTATGAGCCCCTCTGGGGACATGTGGCTCCCTCAGAGGGCCGTGCCAAACTGAATTCAAAATGTCAGTTGCTCCCTTTTAAACTCTGAGCCCCTCCCTTTCTGAAAATCCGTGTTACTCCTCCATTGTAGTGTGTTTGTCTAACCGTTATTTCCCATGTCTTTTTTCAATTAAAATTCTTTGTTTCTGGCTCCAATTCTTTGCGTTTAATTTATCTAGTGTTCATATCTATGATTAACACTTTATCCGCTGGGTATGTGTGCCTCCCTTTAATGGCTACACTTCATCCATGGTATTTAAATGCCTACTTTAGTTAGTGGCTTCATCCATTATATGGGCTTAGAATGTCCTTCACTGAGGGTTAGAGATAAATTAAGGCCAGTATTTTGGAGCCAGGGTGGGGACTGAAACTGAATCAGGCCTGGGATTTAGGGTTAGGGCCTCAAAGAGGGCTTAGTTTGGGTCCAATTGGTTAGGGTTAGTTCAGAAATATATGGGCTGGGGTTAGATGGGATATAGACTGGGTTAGCTTATAATAGCTTAGCATGGGTAGGAGCACTGACCATTGATCCACAGGAGGCCCTGGCTGGTTAGGTTTGGGTTGGGGTTGGGGTCTCCACCTAAGTGGAGGCCCCAAAAGTGCACTCTCCACCCTGTGGATGGCCAGCTCTCCGTCTCCATCTTCTCCAAAGAGGTTTTATAAGCTCACTATTAGAGTTATATTAGACCGGTTCGCCTTTGTTATATGAAGTATAAATATGTAGGTCCTATTTTTCATGTTCTGTTCTCTCTCTTGTATGTCAGGTGGCGTTCGCTCGCGACGTTTCGTCCGCTTCTTGGGACTTCTTCAGGCTGCCATGACATACAGGTGGTTTTCTTGTGATTTTAGAGGTAAGTATCCCCTTAAAGTGAGGTAAGTATTCCTTTTAGTGGAGGTGAGTATCCCTTTAAGTTGAGGTAAGTAATCCTTTTGGTTGGGTAAGTATTTATTTTAGTTCCTTTTAGTTGGGGTAAGTATTTCATTTATTTATTTGAGGTAAGTATTTAGTTTAGTTGAGGTAAGTATCCCCTAACTATGAGCCCCTCTGGGGACATGTGGCTCCCTCAGAGGGCCGTGCCAAACTGAATTCAAAATGTCAGTTGCTCCCTTTTAAACTCTGAGCCCCTCCCTTTCTGAAAATCCGTGTTACTCCTCCATTGTAGTGTGTTTGTCTAACCGTTATTTCCCATGTCTTTTTCAATTAAAATTCTTTGTTTCTGGCTCCAATTCTTTGCGTTTAATTTATCTAGTGTTCATATCTATGATTAACACTTTATCCGCTGGGTATGTGTTAGGTTAGGGGTTAGGGTTAGGGTTAGTAGGTTAGTTGAATAGGGATGAGTGCAACATTAGACATTGGTCTAATGAGCATGTTTCTCCTCACAGGAAGGTTGTAGAGAGTTCAAAGCAGGTTCAATCTGTTCATTTTTTCCTTCCGCTTCTTTGGGTGTCAGTCTCGACTTCCGGTGATAACCGGAAGTGGGCGTAATTCCGGAAATAGAGGTGAAAATCCTTGTATCTCGGCAACCGTAGGTCGTAGAGACTCGGGGACAAGTCCTGCGTGTTCAGAAGGGTCGGATTATGGCAGACGGAGCGCGTTTCCAAGTGTCTGCGACGTTCGGTTCCGGAGTTATTCCCGTTTGAGTGTGTCCATTCATTGCCAATGGGGCGACTGGTTGTTGGAAAATTTCAAAGTGTCAGCCCTAGTATGGGATTTTTCAGAAAGTGTTTAGGAGCACGTTTGGGGCCATTTGGAGTGGATTGGGACAGGTTTGTATGTTGACTGTTTTGGAGTGTCTGAGGTGGTTGGTTGTGTGTAGGCAGGTGTGGGAGTGGTTAGGTTCAGGGTAAGGCTACTGGGAAAGGTGTTATTTGGAGTGATAGGCATGTCTGTCATCAGCGTGCCTGCCAGCCAGCCATTTGGAAGCTAGGGTTAGGGTTACCCGATAGGAATAGGGATGAGTGCAACATTAGACATTGGTCTAATGAGCATGTTTCTCCTCACAGGAAGGTTGTAGAGAGTTCAAAGCAGGTTCAATCTGTTCATTTTTTCCTTCCGCTTCTTTGGGTGTCAGTCTCGACTTCCGGTGATAACCGGAAGTGGGCGTAATTCCGGAAATAGAGGTGAAAATCCTTGTATCTCGGCAACCGTAGGTCGTAGAGACTCGGGGACAAGTCCTGCGTGTTCAGAAGGGTCGGATTATGGCAGACGGAGCGCGTTTCCAAGTGTCTGCGACGTTCGGTTCCGGAGTTATTCCCGTTTGAGTGTGTCCATTCATTGCCAATGGGGCGACTGGTTGTTGGAAAATTTCAAAGTGTCAGCCCTAGTATGGGATTTTTCAGAAAGTGTTTAGGAGCACGTTTGGGGCCATTTGGAGTGGATTGGGACAGGTTTGTATGTTGACTGTTTTGGAGTGTCTGAGGTGGTTGGTTGTGTGTAGGCAGGTGTGGGAGTGGTTAGGTTCAGGGTAAGGCTACTGGGAAAGGTGTTATTTGGAGTGATAGGCATGTCTGTCATCAGCGTGCCTGCCAGCCAGCCATTTGGAAGCTAGGGTTAGGGTTACCCGATAGGAATAGGGATGAGTGCAACATTAGACATTGGTCTAATGAGCATGTTTCTCCTCACAGGAAGGTTGTAGAGAGTTCAAAGCAGGTTCAATCTGTTCATTTTTTCCTTCCGCTTCTTTGGGTGTCAGTCTCGACTTCCGGTGATAACCGGAAGTGGGCGTGATTCCGGAAATAGAGGTGAAAATCCTTGTATCTCGGCAACCGTAGGTCGTAGAGACCTGGGGATAGGTTTGGGTTGGGGTGGGGGTCTCCACCTAAGTGGAGGCCCCCAAAGTGCACTCTCCACCCTGTGGATGGCCAGCTCTCCGTCTCCATCTTCTCCAAAGAGGTTTTATAAGCTCACTATTAGAGTTATATTAGACCGGTTCGCCTTTGTTATATGAAGTATAAATATGTAGGTCCTATTTTTCATGTTCTGTTCTCTCTCTTGTATGTCAGGTGGCGTTCGCTCGCGACGTTTCGTCCGCTTCTTGGGACTTCTTCAGGCTGCCATGACATACAGGTGGTTTTCTTGTGATTTTAGAGGTAAGTATCCCCTTAAAGTGAGGTAAGTATTCCTTTTAGTGGAGGTGAGTATCCCTTTAAGTTGAGGTAAGTAATCCTTTTGGTTGGGTAAGTATTTATTTTAGTTCCTTTTAGTTGGGGTAAGTATTTCATTTATTTATTTGAGGTAAGTATTTAGTTTAGTTGAGGTAAGTATCCCCTAACTATGAGCCCCTCTGGGGACATGTGGCTCCCTCAGAGGGCCGTGCCAAACTGAATTCAAAATGTCAGTTGCTCCCTTTTAAACTCTGAGCCCCTCCTTTCTGAAAATCCGTGTTACTCCTCCATTGTAGTGTGTTTGTCTAACCGTTATTTCCCATGTCTTTTTCAATTAAAATTCTTTGTTTCTGGCTCCAATTCTTTGCGTTTAATTTATCTAGTGTTCATATCTATGATTAACACTTTATCCGCTGGGTATGTGTGCCTCCCTTTAATGGCTACACTTCATCCATGGTATTTAAATGCCTACTTTAGTTAGTGGCTTCATCCATTATATGGGCTTAGAATGTCCTTCACTGAGGGTTAGAGATAAATTAAGGCCAGTATTTTGGAGCCAGGGTGGGGACTGAAACTGAATCAGGCCTGGGATTTAGGGTTAGGGCCTCAAAGAGGGCTTAGTTTGGGTCCAATTGGTTAGGGTTAGTTCAGAAATATATGGGCTGGGGTTAGATGGGATATAGACTGGGTTAGCTTATAATAGCTTAGCATGGGTAGGAGCACTGACCATTGATCCACAGGAGGCCCTGGCTGGTTAGGTTTGGGTTGGGGTGGGGGTCTCCACCTAAGTGGAGGCCCCCAAAGTGCACTCTCCACCCTGTGGATGGCCAGCTCTCCGTCTCCATCTTCTCCAAAGAGGTTTTATAAGCTCACTATTAGAGTTATATTAGACCGGTTCGCCTTTGTTATATGAAGTATAAATATGTAGGTCCTATTTTTCATGTTCTGTTCTCTCTCTTGTATGTCAGGTGGCGTTCGCTCGCGACGTTTCGTCCGCTTCTTGGGACTTCTTCAGGCTGCCATGACATACAGGTGGTTTTCTTGTGATTTTAGAGGTAAGTATCCCCTTAAAGTGAGGTAAGTATTCCTTTTAGTGGAGGTGAGTATCCCTTTAAGTTGAGGTAAGTAATCCTTTTGGTTGGGTAAGTATTTATTTTAGTTCCTTTTAGTTGGGGTAAGTATTTCATTTATTTATTTGAGGTAAGTATTTAGTTTAGTTGAGGTAAGTATCCCCTAACTATGAGCCCCTCTGGGGACATGTGGCTCCCTCAGAGGGCCGTGCCAAACTGAATTCAAAATGTCAGTTGCTCCCTTTTAAACTCTGAGCCCCTCCCTTTCTGAAAATCCGTGTTACTCCTCCATTGTAGTGTGTTTGTCTAACCGTTATTTCCCATGTCTTTTTTCAATTAAAATTCTTTGTTTCTGGCTCCAATTCTTTGCGTTTAATTTATATAGTGTTCATATCTATGATTAACACTTTATCCGCTGGGTATGTGTGCCTCCCTTTAATGGCTACACTTCATCCATGGTATTTAAATGCCTACTTTAGTTAGTGGCTTCATCCATTATATGGGCTTAGAATGTCCTTCACTGAGGGTTAGAGATAAATTAAGGCCAGTATTTTGGAGCCAGGGTGGGGACTAAAACTGAATCAGGCCTGGGATTTAGGGTTAGGGCCTCAAAGAGGGCTTAGTTTGGGTCCAATTGGTTAGGGTTAGTTCAGAAATATATGGGCTGGGGTTAGATGGGATATAGACTGGGTTAGCTTATAATAGCTTAGCATGGGTAGGAGCACTGACCATTAATCCACAGGAGGCCCTGGCCGGTTAGGTTTGGGGTTTGGGTTGGGGACTCCACCTAAGTGGAGGCCCCAAGATTGCACTCGCCACCACTGTGGATGGCCAGCTCTCCGTCCCCATCTTCTCAAAAGAGGTTTTATAATCTCACTATCTGAGTTATATTAGACTGGTTCGCCTTTGTTATATGAAGTATAAATATGTGGGTCCTCCTTTTCTCATGTTATGTTCTCTCTCTTGTATGTCAGGTGGCGTTCGCTCGCGACGTTTCGTCCGCTTCTTGGGACTTCTTCAGGCTGCCATGACATACAGGTGGTTTCCTTGTGATTTTAGAGGTAAGTATCCCCTTAAAGTGAGGTAAGTATTCCTTTTAGTGGAGGTGAGTATCCCTTTAAGTTGAGGTAAGTAATCCTTTTGGTTGGGTAAGTATTTATTTTAGTTCCTTTTAGTTGGGGTAAGTATTTCATTTATTTATTTGAGGTAAGTATTTAGTTTAGTTGAGGTAAGTATCCCCTAACTATGAGCCCCTCTGGGGACATGTGGCTCCCTCAGAGGGCCGTGCCAAACTGAATTCAAAATGTCAGTTGCTCCCTTTTAAACTCTGAGCCCCTCCCTTTCTGAAAATCCGTGTTACTCCTCCATTGTAGTGTGTTTGTCTAACCGTTATTTCCCATGTCTTTTTTCAATTAAAATTCTTTGTTTCTGGCTCCAATTCTTTGCGTTTAATTTATCTAGTGTTCATATCTATGATTAACACTTTATCCGCTGGGTATGTGTTAGGGTTAGGGTTAGGGTTAGGGGTTAGGGTTAGGGTTAGGGTTAGGGGTTAGGGTTAGGGTTAGGGTTAGGGGTTAGGGTTAGGGTTAGGGGTTAGGGTTAGGGTTAGGGGTTAGGGGTTAGGGTTAGGGTTAGGGGTTAGGGTTAGGGTTAGGGTTAGGGTTAGGATAATAGGACTGAGTCCTTCCCCTCGTAGCCCGAGGGTTAGGTGGTGCACGGTCCTTCCTCCAGTCCGCTCTCTTTCCCGAATAACTCCTATCACTTGGATTAGGGTTAGGGTTAGGGTTAGGGTTAGGGTTAGGGGTTAGGGTTAGGGTTAGGGTTAGGGTTAGGGGTTAGGGTTAGGGTTAGGGTTAGGAATAGGGATGAGTGCAACATTAGACATTGGTCTAATGAGCATGTTTCTCCTCACAGGAAGGTTGTAGAGAGTTCAAAGCAGGTTCAATCTGTTCATTTTTTCCTTCCGCTTCTTTGGGTGTCAGTCTCGACTTCCGGTGATAACCGGAAGTGGGCGTAATTCCGGAAATAGAGGTGAAAATCCTTGTATCTCGGCAACCGTAGGTCGTAGAGACTCGGGGACAAGTCCTGCGTGTTCAGAAGGGTCGGATTATGGCAGACGGAGCGCGTTTCCAAGTGTCTGCGACGTTCGGTTCCGGAGTTATTCCCGTTTGAGTGTGTCCATTCATTGCCAATGGGGCGACTGGTTGTTGGAAAATTTCAAAGTGTCAGCCCTAGTATGGGATTTTTCAGAAAGTGTTTAGGAGCACGTTTGGGGCCATTTGGAGTGGATTGGGACAGGTTTGTATGTTGACTGTTTTGGAGTGTCTGAGGTGGTTGGTTGTGTGTAGGCAGGTGTGGGAGTGGTTAGGTTCAGGGTAAGGCTACTGGGAAAGGTGTTATTTGGAGTGATAGGCATGTCTGTCATCAGCGTGCCTGCCAGCCAGCCATTTGGAAGCTAGGGTTAGGGTTACCCGATAGGAATAGGGATGAGTGCAACATTAGACATTGGTCTAATGAGCATGTTTCTCCTCACAGGAAGGTTGTAGAGAGTTCAAAGCAGGTTCAATCTGTTCATTTTTTCCTTCCGCTTCTTTGGGTGTCAGTCTCGACTTCCGGTGATAACCGGAAGTGGGCGTAATTCCGGAAATAGAGGTGAAAATCCTTGTATCTCGGCAACCGTAGGTCGTAGAGACTCGGGGACAAGTCCTGCGTGTTCAGAAGGGTCGGATTATGGCAGACGGAGCGCGTTTCCAAGTGTCTGCGACGTTCGGTTCCGGAGTTATTCCCGTTTGAGTGTGTCCATTCATTGCCAATGGGGCGACTGGTTGTTGGAAAATTTCAAAGTGTCAGCCCTAGTATGGGATTTTTCAGAAAGTGTTTAGGAGCACGTTTGGGGCCATTTGGAGTGGATTGGGACAGGTTTGTATGTTGACTGTTTTGGAGTGTCTGAGGTGGTTGGTTGTGTGTAGGCAGGTGTGGGAGTGGTTAGGTTCAGGGTAAGGCTACTGGGAAAGGTGTTATTTGGAGTGATAGGCATGTCTGTCATCAGCGTGCCTGCCAGCCAGCCATTTGGAAGCTAGGGTTAGGGTTACCCGATAGGAATAGGGATGAGTGCAACATTAGACATTGGTCTAATGAGCATGTTTCTCCTCACAGGAAGGTTGTAGAGAGTTCAAAGCAGGTTCAATCTGTTCATTTTTTCCTTCCGCTTCTTTGGGTGTCAGTCTCGACTTCCGGTGATAACCGGAAGTGGGCGTAATTCCGGAAATAGAGGTGAAAATCCTTGTATCTCGGCAACCGTAGGTCGTAGAGACTCGGGGATAGGTTTGGGTTGGGGTGGGGGTCTCCACCTAAGTGGAGGCCCCCAAAGTGCACTCTCCACCCTGTGGATGGCCAGCTCTCCGTCTCCATCTTCTCCAAAGAGGTTTTATAAGCTCACTATTAGAGTTATATTAGACCGGTTCGCCTTTGTTATATGAAGTATAAATATGTAGGTCCTATTTTTCATGTTCTGTTCTCTCTCTTGTATGTCAGGTGGCGTTCGCTCGCGACGTTTCGTCCGCTTCTTGGGACTTCTTCAGGCTGCCATGACATACAGGTGGTTTTCTTGTGATTTTAGAGGTAAGTATCCCCTTAAAGTGAGGTAAGTATTCCTTTTAGTGGAGGTGAGTATCCCTTTAAGTTGAGGTAAGTAATCCTTTTGGTTGGGTAAGTATTTATTTTAGTTCCTTTTAGTTGGGGTAAGTATTTCATTTATTTATTTGAGGTAAGTATTTAGTTTAGTTGAGGTAAGTATCCCCTAACTATGAGCCCCTCTGGGGACATGTGGCTCCCTCAGAGGGCCGTGCCAAACTGAATTCAAAATGTCAGTTGCTCCCTTTTAAACTCTGAGCCCCTCCCTTTCTGAAAATCCGTGTTACTCCTCCATTGTAGTGTGTTTGTCTAACCGTTATTTCCCATGTCTTTTTCAATTAAAATTCTTTGTTTCTGGCTCCAATTCTTTGCGTTTAATTTATCTAGTGTTCATATCTATGATTAACACTTTATCCGCTGGGTATGTGTGCCTCCCTTTAATGGCTACACTTCATCCATGGTATTTAAATGCCTACTTTAGTTAGTGGCTTCATCCATTATATGGGCTTAGAATGTCCTTCACTGAGGGTTAGAGATAAATTAAGGCCAGTATTTTGGAGCCAGGGTGGGGACTGAAACTGAATCAGGCCTGGGATTTAGGGTTAGGGCCTCAAAGAGGGCTTAGTTTGGGTCCAATTGGTTAGGGTTAGTTCAGAAATATATGGGCTGGGGTTAGATGGGATATAGACTGGGTTAGCTTATAATAGCTTAGCATGGGTAGGAGCACTGACCATTGATCCACAGGAGGCCCTGGCTGGTTAGGTTTGGGTTGGGGTGGGGGTCTCCACCTAAGTGGAGGCCCCCAAAGTGCACTCTCCACCCTGTGGATGGCCAGCTCTCCGTCTCCATCTTCTCCAAAGAGGTTTTATAAGCTCACTATTAGAGTTATATTAGACCGGTTCGCCTTTGTTATATGAAGTATAAATATGTAGGTCCTATTTTTCATGTTCTGTTCTCTCTCTTGTATGTCAGGTGGCGTTCGCTCGCGACGTTTCGTCCGCTTCTTGGGACTTCTTCAGGCTGCCATGACATACAGGTGGTTTTCTTGTGATTTTAGAGGTAAGTATCCCCTTAAAGTGAGGTAAGTATTCCTTTTAGTGGAGGTGAGTATCCCTTTAAGTTGAGGTAAGTAATCCTTTTGGTTGGGTAAGTATTTATTTTAGTTCCTTTTAGTTGGGGTAAGTATTTCATTTATTTATTTGAGGTAAGTATTTAGTTTAGTTGAGGTAAGTATCCCCTAACTATGAGCCCCTCTGGGGACATGTGGCTCCCTCAGAGGGCCGTGCCAAACTGAATTCAAAATGTCAGTTGCTCCCTTTTAAACTCTGAGCCCCTCCCTTTCTGAAAATCCGTGTTACTCCTCCATTGTAGTGTGTTTGTCTAACCGTTATTTCCCATGTCTTTTTCAATTAAAATTCTTTGTTTCTGGCTCCAATTCTTTGCCTTTAACTTATATATAGTGTTCATATCTATGATTAACACTTTATCCGCTGGGTATGTGTGCCTCCCTTTAATGGCTACACTTCATCCATGGTATTTAAATGCCTACTTTAGTTAGTGGCTTCATCCATTATATGGGCTTAGAATGTCCTTCACTGAGGGTTAGAGATAAATTAAGGCCAGTATTTTGGAGCCAGGGTGGGGACTAAAACTGAATCAGGCCTGGGATTTAGGGTTAGGGCCTCAAAGAGGGCTTAGTTTGGGTCCAATTGGTTAGGGTTAGTTCAGAAATATATGGGCTGGGGTTAGATGGGATATAGACTGGGTTAGCTTATAATAGCTTAGCATGGGTAGGAGCACTGACCATTAATCCACAGGAGGCCCTGGCCGGTTAGGTTTGGGGTTTGGGTTGGGGACTCCACCTAAGTGGAGGCCCCAAGATTGCACTCGCCACCACTGTGGATGGCCAGCTCTCCGTCCCCATCTTCTCAAAAGAGGTTTTATAATCTCACTATCTGAGTTATATTAGACTGGTTCGCCTTTGTTATATGAAGTATAAATATGTGGGTCCTCCTTTTCTCATGTTATGTTCTCTCTCTTGTATGTCAGGTGGCGTTCGCTCGCGACGTTTCGTCCGCTTCTTGGGACTTCTTCAGGCTGCCATGACATACAGGTGGTTTCCTTGTGATTTTAGAGGTAAGTATCCCCTTAAAGTGAGGTAAGTATTCCTTTTAGTGGAGGTGAGTATCCCTTTAAGTTGAGGTAAGTAATCCTTTTGGTTGGGTAAGTATTTATTTTAGTTCCTTTTAGTTGGGGTAAGTATTTCATTTATTTATTTGAGGTAAGTATTTAGTTTAGTTGAGGTAAGTATCCCCTAACTATGAGCCCCTCTGGGGACATGTGGCTCCCTCAGAGGGCCGTGCCAAACTGAATTCAAAATGTCAGTTGCTCCCTTTTAAACTCTGAGCCCCTCCCTTTCTGAAAATCCGTGTTACTCCTCCATTGTAGTGTGTTTGTCTAACCGTTATTTCCCATGTCTTTTTCAATTAAAATTCTTTGTTTCTGGCTCCAATTCTTTGCGTTTAATTTATCTAGTGTTCATATCTATGATTAACACTTTATCCGCTGGGTATGTGTTAGGGTTAGGGTTAGGGTTAGGGTTAGGGTTAGGGGTTAGGGTTAGGGTTAGGGTTAGGGTTAGGGGATTGCCATTCAAAGTCAATTAGAAATGTCCTTCATCCAAAAGTCCAACACAGATTTCCATCTATAGTGATAGAAATGGAATTTGGAAGTTGACCAATTCCGGAAGTAAATTCCAGATATAAAAATGTCCACTAGATGGCAGTATGACACAATTTTTCAATTCCAATTCCAACTTCCATCTTTTATTGAAAAAAAGCTTATTTCATAATTTCAGCTATTATATCCTAAAGACATAGGGATTGCCCTGAAATCCTATTTTTGTTCCTTTATCACATGTTAGTCCATACATGTGTGGGGGGATGGGCGCAATTGAGATTTTGACATCCCAAACAACTAGTCATGTGAATTCAACTACAAAAACGACTCCAGCCATGGGACTAAGTGAGTTTGGTAGCACTCTCACCCAGCTCCTCCATGACCCTTCAGGTTTCAAAAGGTCAAAGGTCAAATTTCAACCAGGTCGTAGGAAGACGAAACACACGTCTTCGGAAAGCTGAGAGGAAGGAGGTCTCAGGTGTACTTCTCCCTAACTTGAATAGTTTTTAATACGGAGGCTAGAGGGCGCCAAATGCCCAAAATTCCTCATTTTTAAGGTTCTGTATCATGGGAACGCAAGCACCTAGAGCATTGAGAAAAGCAGCTTTGCGGAGCACTCTGCACCATCTACAAAGGCAATTCAATTCAATTCAATTTTATTCGTATAGCGTCAATTCATAACAGAAGTTATCTCAAGACACTTTTCAAATAGAGCAGGTCTAGACCGAACGTCTGCTGGACGATGCTGAGGATGTTCTATGATGTCTGTTGTAACCAGTACAATCTTCTTTGCTGTCACATGCTGGGGCAGTGGGCTGAGGGTCGCTGACAACAACAGACTAAGCAAACTGATCAGGAGGGCTGGTGATGTCGTAGGGGGAGGAGCTGGACACCTTGACGACCGTGGCAGAGAGGAGGATGCTGTCCAGGCTTCAGTCCATCTTGGACAATGTTACTCATGCTCTCTACGACACACTGGCCCAGCAGAGGAGCACCTTCAGCAGAAGACTCCTCTCACCCAGATGCACCACAGAGCACCACAGGAAATCATTCCTGCCTGTGGTCATCAATCTCTACAACGCCTCCCTCAGAGAGTCAGACACCCCCGCTCTGTAATTCTGAACTCAAAATGTAGACTATTATTCTTTAGCACTTCTGCACGTTAAGTACTGTACATTTGATTTTACTGTACATTTGATCTTGTATATATATATAGTTATATATATATATTTATATTTTTTTGTGCTGAATGTTGTATATATATATGTTGTTTGTATAATATGTTGTTTGTATATCTGGAGTGTTGTAACGAAAATAATTTCCCCTCGGGATTATTAAAGTATTTCTGATTCTGATCTGATTCTGATTGGGGTGAGAGAGAGAGAGAGAGAGAGAGAGAGAGAGAGAGAGAGACAGACAGACAGACAGACAGACAGGTGTACAGCAACAACAGTATTGGCAATGGCAATCTAGCAGGACCATGGCAGGAGGCTCCACCAGGATCGATAAGAACCTGCGAGACGAGAAAGCACAAGAACTCCGGTGAAGAAGTGAAGTTAGTAACATGCATTAATGGGACATGAATGAGTGCAGAAAGAGAGAGGAAGAGAGGAGCTCAGTGCACCATGGGAAATCCCCCGATAGTCTAGGCCTATAGCAGCATGACTAAGGGATGGTTCAGGACTCACCTGATCCAGCCCTAACAATAAGCTTTATCAAAGAGGAATGTCTTAAGCCACTCTTGAATGTGGTGAGGGTGTCTGCCTCCAGAACCACAAATGGAAGCTGGTTCCACAGGAGAGGAGCTTGGTAACCGAAGGCTCTGGCTCCTGTTCTACTTTTAGAGACTATAGGAACCACAAGTAGCCCAGCATTCAGAGAACGTAGAGTTCTAGAGGGGTAATAGGGTACTATGAGCTCTTTAAGATATGAAGGGGCCTGACCATGAAGAGCTTTATAGGTGAGGAGGAGGATTTTAAATTCTATTCTACATTTTACAGGGAGCCAATGCAGAGAAGCTAGTACAGGAGAGATGTGATCTCTTTTCCTAGTTACTGTCAGTACTCATGCTGCAGCGTTCTGAATTAATTGGAGCGTTTTAATGGACTTATTGGGGCAAACTGATAATAAAGAGTTGCAGTAATCCAGCCTTGAAGTAACAAATGCATAGAAGGCAGTGGGGAGAGATGTAGCTGGGACGAAATTTGGGACAAAACATGCTCAAAAAGATTTCCAACTCCCGTCACTGACTGCCCTCTCGTTGGTGACGACAGACCCCTGTACAGAAATCCCCTAGGTCTTTAACAAACGACATGGCATGGCAGTGAAGATGAGACAAATTTGAATGTGAAAATGTACAAATCTGGAAGATGGAATAATTGTTTTCTAGGCTAAGGGTTAGCGACAGGAAGCGCGAAAATTTCACAAACTGTGCCTCGGTGCAAGACCTATCGCATATCTGAATATCAGCTCAATTGGCGACGGTCAAAAATCCTCTCCCGGTCAAGACCTCCTGAAGTACTTTTTGCCCTCTGGCAGCAGGGTGGGGGATGGGAAACTTAACTCATTGAAGTGCTCTATCTCCTCAAGTGAAGTAGTCAGGGGTGAAATAAAGACATCTTTGGAAAGCTCTCAGAGTGTCCTACCACATATGTCAATGCCACATAGGTGGTGCTCTTCTGGAGCAAAGTCTTTAATGGAAAGAGATATAAGAAGGGGACCTGGACATTATGAAAGGCCTCGACGAGACGAACGCAACGATACCCCTAATGTCCTCCTTCATGTAGCATTCATGCCAGTATAACTCCACTTCCATATTTTCATCTATGATTGTTCCCGCCTCCACATTTCAATCTATCCAATTGAGACGCCCTCCTGAAGTTTACCATCAATTTTGAGGCACTTCCTGTTGGTCTACATACATCATATTTGACTCACTCGGTCATGGGGATGCTGTCTTTCAGGCAACAGTGGTTGCCAGTCTCTAAGTGGTCATTCGGTCGAGTAGGGCCCCGAAATGTCACTCGACTAGGCCCCGTTTGTGGGTGACCTCTTGACCCGAAGGCTAAATTGCCCTAACTCCTCGACCGAAAGGCTTTCGGACACGGGCCCAGTTGCTCCCGAAAGCTTTCGAAGAGCTCTATGACATATGTGAGAATCAGCCCTGTAGGTCATTGTTTTGGTCAAAAGTTCCAAAGAGGCTCCAGACTCTCAGGGCCTATGAACAGTCGTACAGCCTGACTCCCTCTTGCCAAACAAGGTGAATGGGGCAAGCTCGGCCATACTGCATCTTAGAGCCACGATCCAGGCACCGACGGAAAGGTCTCAATGACCTGATTCGCCCCATGATGGAATCATAGCTGTGGTTCCACCCCGTGCGGAGCTAGGGGGCAGCAAAGGTTGACTTTTTCTGTTTGCTAAAGTGCTCAATCTCCTGCATGGAAGCAGTCAGGGGTGAAATAAAGACATCTTTGGAAAGCTCTCAGAGTGCTCTACCACATATGTCAATGCCACGTAGGTGGCGCTCTTCTGGAGCAAAGTCTTTAATAGAAAGAGATATAAGAAGGTGACCTGGACATTATGAAAGGCCTCGACGAGACGAAGGCTACAATACCCCTGACGTCCTCCTTCATGTAGCATTTATGCCAATATAACTCCACTTCCATATTTTCATCTATGATTGTTCCCGCCTCCACATTTCAATCTATCCAATTGAGGCGCCCTCCTGAAGTTTACCATCAATTTTGAGGCACTTCCTGTTGGTCTACATACATCATATTTGACTCACTCGGTCATGGGGATGCTGGCTTTCAGGCAACAGTGGTTGCCAGTCTCTAAGTGGTCATTCGGTCGAGTAGGGCCCCGAAATGTCACTCGACTAGGCCCCGTTTGTGGGTGACCTCTTGACCCGAAGGCTAAATTGCCCTAACTCCTCAACCGAAAGGCCTTCGGACACGGGCCCAGTTGCTCCCGAAAGCTTTCGAAGAGCTTTATGACATATGTGAGAATCAGTCCTGTAGGTCATTGTTTTGGTCAAAAGTTCCAACGAGGCTCCAGACTCTCAGGGCCTATGAACAGTCGTACAGCCTGACTCCCTCTTGCCAAACAAGGTGAATGGGGCAAGCTCGGCCATACTGCATCTTAGAGCCACGATCCAGGCACCGACGGAAAGGTCTCAATGACCTGATTCGCCCCATGATGGAATCATAGCTGTGGTTCCACCCCGTGCGGAGCTAGGGGGCAGCAAAGGTTGACGTTTTCTGTTTGCTAAAGTGCTCAATCTCCTGCATGGAAGCGGTCAGGGGTGAAATAAAGACATCTTTGGAAAGCTCTCAGAGTGCTCTACCACATATGTCAATGCCACGTAGGTGGCGCTCTTCTGGAGCAAAGTCTTAAATGGAAAGAGATATAAGAAGGGGACCTGGACATTATGAAAGGCTTCGACGAGACGAAGGCTACAATACCCCTGATGTCCTCCTTCATGTAGCATTTATGCCAATATAACTCCACTTCCATATTCTCATCTATGGCTTCCATATTTCAATCTATGAGACTGACATAGATTGAAATATGGAAGCCATTCGTAGATTGAAATATGGAAGCTATAGATGAGAATATGGAATGTAGATTTTCATAAGGTAGAGCCACAATCCAGGCAACGATGGAAAGGTCTCATCGAGCTGAGTCACCCCGTGTTGGAATCATGGCTGTTGTCCCTTCCTGTGCAGAGCCAGGGGGCAGCAAAAGTTTGACATATAAACATTCAAAGTACTACCAAATTAAATAACAGTCCCCAAATTTGATGTGTGGGTACCTTGAGGGATGCTAATGAGCCTCCAAGTCCTCCCAAGTCTCTACAAAGAAGTTCCAAATTTGCCCCCATAGGAATGAATGGCGTATTACTTTGGAATGACAATTGTATATTTGTATTTGTATTTGTATATGTGTGTATTTTATCCACCAACTGCACCAGGTCACATTCCTCGTAGGCGTAAAAACCTACTTGGCAATAAATAAAATTCTGATTGAAATTATGCTCAGAAAACTCCACTTCCATATTTCAATCTATGGCTTCCACATTTCAATCTATAAGACTGATATAGATTGAAATATGGAAGCCATTTGTAGATTGAAATATGGAAGCTATAGGTGAGAATCTGGAATGTGGATTTTCATGAGGTAGAGCCACAATCCAGGCAACAACGGAAAGGTCTCATCGAGCCGAGTCACCCCATGTTGGAATCATGGCTGTTGTCCCTTCCTGTGCAGAGCAAGAGGGCAGCAAAAGTTCGAAATATAAACCTTCAAAGTACTCCCAAATTAAATAACAGTCCCCAAATTTGATGTGTGGGTACCTTGAGGGATGCATATGAGCCTGCAAGTCCTCCCAAGTCTCTATGAAGAGGTTCATATTTTGCCCCCATAAGAATGAATGGAGTGTGGAGTGTGGCGTGTGGAGTCAAATATTGAAGGTCCACTGGTGGGTGTTCCCAATGAGCTACAGTCCCCAAATTTGATGTGTGGGTACCTTGAGGGATGCTTTTGAGCCTCCAAGTCCTCCCAAGTCTCAATGAAGAGGTTCATATTTTGCCCCCATAAGAATGAATGGACTTTGGAGTGTGGAATCAAAAATTGAATGTCCACTGGTGGGTGTTCCCAATGAGCTACAGTCCCCAAATTTGATGTGTGGGTACCTTGAGGGATGCTTATGAGCCTGCAAGTCCTCCCAAGTCTCTATGAAGAGGTTCATATTTTGCCCCCATAAGAATGAATGGAGTGTGGAGTGTGGCGTGTGGAGTCAAATATTGAAGGTCCACTGGTGGGTGTTCCCAATGAGCTACAGTCCCCAAATTTGATGTGTGGGTACCTTGAGGGATGCTTATGAGCCTGCAAGTCCTCCCAAGTCTCTATGAAGAGGTTCATATTTTGCCCCCATAAGAATGAATGGAGTGTGGAGTGTGGCGTGTGGAGTCAAAAATTGAAGGTCCACTGGTGGGTGTTCCCAATGAGCTACAGTCCCCAAATTTGATGTGTGGGTACCTTGAGGGATGCTTTTGAGCCTCCAAGTCCTCCCAAGTCTCAATGAAGAGGTTCATATTTTGCCCCCATAAGAATGAATGGACTTTGGAGTGTGGAATCAAAAATTGAATGTCCACTGGTGGGTGTTCCCAATGAGCTACAGTCCCCAAATTTGATGTGTGGGTACCTTGAGGGATGCTTATGAGCCTGCAAGTCCTCCCAAGTCTCTATGAAGAGGTTCATATTTTGCCCCCATAAGAATGAATGGAGTGTGGAGTGTGGCGTGTGGAGTCAAAAATTGAATGTCCACTGGTGGGTGTTCCCAATGAGCTACAGTCCCCAAATTTGATGTGTGGGTACCTTGAGGGATGCTTATGAGCCTGCAAGTCCCCCCAAGTCTCTACGAAGAGGTTCATATTTTGCCCCCATAAGAATGAATGGACTTTGGAGTGTGGAATCAAAATTGGAATGTCCATTGGTGGGTGTTCCCAATGAGCTACAGTCCCCAAATTTGATGTGTGGGTACCTTGAGGGATGCTTATGAGCCTGCAAGTCCTCCCAAGTCTCTACGATGAAGTTCATATTTTGCCCCCATAAGAATGAATGGAGTGTGGAGTGTGGCGTGTGGAGTCAAAAATTGAAGGTCCACTGGTGGGTGTTCCCAATGAGCTACAGTCCCCAAATTTGATGTGTGGGTACCTTGAGGGATGCTTATGAGCCTGCAAGTCCTCCCAAGTCTCTATGAAGAGGTTCATATTTTGCCCCCATAAGAATGAATGGACTTTGGAGTGTGGCGTGTGGAGTCAAAAATTGAAGGTCCACTGGTGGGTGTTCCCAATGAGCTACAGTCCCCAAATTTGATGTGTGGGTAGCTTGAGGGATGCTTTTGAGCCTGCAAGTCCTCCCAAGTCTCTATGAAGAGGTTCATATTTTCCCCCCATAAGAATGAATGGAGTGTGGAGTGTGGAATCAAAAATTGAATGTCCATTGGTGGGTGTTCCCAATGAGCTACAGTCCCCAAATTTGATGTGTGGGTACCTTGAGGGATGCTTATGAGCCTGCAAGTCCTCCCAAGTCTCTACGATGAAGTTCATATTTTGCCCCCATAAGAATGAATGGAGTGTGGAGTGTGGCGTGTGGAGTCAAAAATTGAAGGTCCACTGGTGGGTGTTCCCAATGAGCTACAGTCCCCAAATTTGATGTGTGGGTACCTTGAGGGATGCTTATGAGCCTGCAAGTCCTCCCAAGTCTCAATGAAGAGGTTCATATTTTGCCCCCATAAGAATGAATGGACTTTGGAGTGTGGCGTGTGGAGTCAAAAATTGAAGGTCCACTGGTGGGTGTTCCCAATGAGCTACAGTCCCCAAATTTGATGTGTGGGTAGCTTGAGGGATGCTTTTGAGCCTGCAAGTCCTCCCAAGTCTCTATGAAGAGGTTCATATTTTGCCCCCATAAGAATGAATGGACTTTGGAGTGTGGAGTCAAAAATTGAATGTCCACTGGTGGGTGTTCCCAATGAGCTACAGTCCCCAAATTTGATGTGTGGGTACCTTGAGGGATGCTTATGAGCCTGCAAGTCCTCCCAAGTCTCTATGAAGAGGTTCATATTTTGCCCCCATAAGAATGAATGGACTTTGGAGTGTGGAATCAAAAATTGAAATGTCCATTGGTGGGTGTTCCCAATGAGCTACAGTCCCCAAATTTGATGTGTGGGTACCTTGAGGGATGCTTATGAGCCTGCAAGTCCTCCCAAGTCTCTATGAAGAGGTTCATATTTTGCCCCCATAAGAATGAATGGAGTGTGGAGTGTGGCGTGTGGAGTCAAAAATTGAATGTCCACTGGTGGGTGTTCCCAATGAGCTACAGTCCCCAAATTTGATGTGTGGGTACCTTGAGGGATGCTTATGAGCCTGCAAGTCCTCCCAAGTCTCTACGAAGAGGTTCATATTTTGCCCCCATAAGAATGAATGGACTTTGGAGTGTGGAATCAAAATTGGAATGTCCATTGGTGGGTGTTCCCAATGAGCTACAGTCCCCAAATTTGATGTGTGGGTACCTTGAGGGATGCTTATGAGCCTCCAAGTCCTCCCAAGTCTCTATGAAGAGGTTCATATTTTGCCCCCATAAGAATGAATGGACTTTGGAGTGTGGCGTGTGGAGTCAAAAATTGAAGGTCCACTGGTGGGTGTTCCCAATGAGCTACAGTCCCCAAATTTGATGTGTGGGTAGCTTGAGGGATGCCTTTGAGCCTCCAAGTCCTCCCAAGTCTCTATGAAGAGGTTCATATTTTACCCCCATAAGAATGAATGGAGTGTGGAGTGTGGAATCAAAAATTGAATGTCCACTGGTGGGTGTTCCCAATGAGCTACAGTCCCCAAATTTGATGTGTGGGTACCTTGAGGGATGCTTTTGAGCCTCCAAGTCCTCCCAAGTCTCAATGAAGAGGTTCATATTTTGCCCCCATAAGAATGAATGGACTTTGGAGTGTGGCGTGTGGAGTCAAAAATTGAAGGTCCACTGGTGGGTGTTCCCAATGAGCTACAGTCCCCAAATTTGATGTGTGGGTACCTTGAGGGATGCATATGAGCCTGCAAGTCCTCCCAAGTCTCTACGATGAAGTTCATATTTTGCCCCCATAAGAATGAATGGAGTGTGGAGTGTGGCGTGTGGAGTCAAAAATTGAAGGTCCACTGGTGGGTGTTCCCAATGAGCTACAGTCCCCAAATTTGATGTGTGGGTACCTTGAGGGATGCTTATGAGCCTGCAAGTCCTCCCAAGTCTCTATGAAGAGGTTCATATTTTACCCCCATAAGAATGAATGGACTTTGGAGTGTGGAATCAAAAATTGAATGTCCACTGGTGGGTGTTCCCAATGAGCTACAGTCCCCAAATTTGATGTGTGAGTACCTTGAGGGATGCTTATGAGCCTGCAAGTCCTCCCAAGTCTCTACGAAGAGGTTCATATTTTGCCCCCATAAGAATGAATGGAGTGTGGAGTGTGGAATCAAAATTGGAATGTCCATTGGTGGGTGTTCCCAATGAGCTACAGTCCCCAAATTTGATGTGTGGGTACCTTGAGGGATGCTTATGAGCCTGCAAGTCCTCCCAAGTCTCTACGATGAAGTTCATATTTTGCCCCCATAAGAATGAATGGAGTGTGGAGTGTGGCGTGTGGAGTCAAAAATTGAAGGTCCACTGGTGGGTGTTCCCAATGAGCTACAGTCCCCAAATTTGATGTGTGGGTACCTTGAGGGATGCTTATGAGCCTGCAAGTCCTCCCAAGTCTCTATGAAGAGGTTCATATTTTGCCCCCATAAGAATGAATGGACTTTGGAGTGTGGAATCAAAAATTGGAATGTCCATTGGTGGGTGTTCCCA
>NW_026136719.1:1393398-1472858 GCF_905237075.1 Dicentrarchus labrax | reverse complement strand
GTGATCGGCACGGTAAACATGGCACCTGCTTAGGTGATCTGAGAGACACCAGACCAAACAATGTGTATTTAAAGACAATTGATAATTCAATTGGAAGTCCAGGACCAACTAAGCAATATAGATAATAGTGGGCGAATGTCTAACAGAGTTACTAGAGGAACAATTAAACAACAGAGAGAGCGAGAGAAGGCGTTCGCCACCATGGCTGAGGAGATGGCGAAACCTGTTGGACGCTGAAGATGACTCACCTGCCTGGGCGAAACTACTACTCCGCGAAACACTGGCGATCAAGTCGGACCTAGCACAAAGGTTGAGCAGCTTGAAAATAAGTTTGAAACCATGCAAAAGTCCATCCAGTCACTGACGAAAGAAAATAAAGCAACTGTTAACAGAGTATCCAACACGGAAAAGCGCATTAGCGTGCTGGAGGACGAGAACAATACAGTTAGTCCCAGAGTGGAAAAGCTCCAAAACGAAATCTAAATCCTCCACAATCAGGTGGATGATTTTGTAGTAGTAGAGTAGGAGTAAGAGAAACAACATACGTCTAGTAAACATCAAGGAGGGAGCCGTAGCTGGTGGCATGGAAGATCTCCTTGGCAAAAGTCTCTGCTATATCCTGGATCTCAAGGAAGGTGAGAAGCCACCGGAGGTCGACCGGGCGCCTCGTCCACGTCCAGACCTCAACCAGCCACCGAGGGCCATCTTCATCCGCCTTCTCCGGTGGTCCGACCGTCAAAATGTCCTCCAGGCCGCAGGAAAGAAGCCCTCTCTCTCCTGGGAAGGCACCTGTTTTTTTGTCCGTCAGGATCTCTCCACCAGGGTGCAACAGCAACGAGCAACATACTCCGGCATTATCGAGAAGATTAAAAGTAAAGGATACCGGTTTGGAATACTACACCCGGCGAGATTAATCATCACCATTGACGGGCAACGATTGATCTATGAATCCGCAGCTGAGGCGGAGAAGGATCTTAGAGTTAGACTGCCGAATATCTTCTGAGTTTGTCTGGACAGTAGAGTAAAACATTGGATAAACTGTGTTTTGTTTTCTACTTTTTTCATCATGTAGACGCTACATCTGCCATTACTTAGTATCCCACAAATCCTTCTATATGCCCATTTTATTAAAAGATGTTTAGAACCATAAAGTTAATTTCTTGGAATGTAAATGGGATTCAGAACCCAGTAAAAAGATACAAGATTCTATCTCAGCTCCAATCTCTGAGTTGTGATATTGCCATGATTCAAGAAACGCACCTTACAAAGAGTCTCTGAAATTACTCTAGATGGCATTAACTTGGCCTCTAGCACCACTGTCAGGAATCTTGGAGTTATCTTTGATCAGGATTTGTCATTTAACTCCCACATAAAGCAGACCCCTAGGACTGCCTTCTTTCATTTACGTAATATTAGAAAAATTAGACACATACTATCACAGACAGATGCAGAAAAACTAATCCATGCATTTGTTACTTCTAGGCTGGATTACTGCAACTCTTTATTATCAGGTTGCCCCAATAAGACCATTAAAACTCTCCAATTAATTCAAAACGCTGCAGCACGAGTACTGACAGGAACTAGAAAAAGAGATCACATCTCTCCTGTACTAGCTTCTCTGCATTGGCTCCTTGTAAAATGTAGAATAGAATTTAAAATCCTCCTCCTCACCTATAAAGCTCTTCATGGTCAGGCCCCTTCATATCTTAAAGAGCTCATAGTACCCTATTACCCCTCTAGAACACTACGTTCTCTGAATGCTGGGCTACTTGTGGTTCCTATAGTCTCTAAAAGTAGAACAGGAGCCAGAGCCTTCAGTTACCAAGCTCCTCTCCTGTGGAACCAGCTTCCATTTGTGGTTCGGGAGGCAGACACCCTCACCACATTCAAGAGTAGGCTTAAGACATTCCTCTTTGATAAAGCTTATAGTTAGGGCTGGATCAGGTGAGTCCTGAACCATCCCTTAGTTATGCTGCTATAGGCCTAGACTATCGGGGGATTTCCCATGGTGCACTGAGCTCCTCTCTTCCTCTCTCTTTCTGCACTCATTCATGTTCCATTAATGTATGTTACTAACTTCACTTCTTCCCCGGAGTTCTTGTGCTTTCTCGTCTGGCAGGTTCTCATGGATCCTGGTGGAGCCTCCTGCCATGGTCCTGCTAGATTGCCATTGCCAATACTGTTGTTGCTGTGCACCTGTCTGTCTGTCTGTCTCTCTCTCTCTCTCTGTCTCTCTCTCTCTCTCTCTCTCTCTCTCTCACCCCAACTGGTCGAGGCAGACGACCACCCACCTAGAGCCGAAGGATCTGTCCTAGGTTTCTGCCTTTTAACAGGCAGTTTTTCCTTGCCCTTGTCTCCAAGGTCTTGCTCATGGTGGTACTGTTGGGTCTCTGTAATTAATGTTTTAAAGAGTTCGGTCTAGACCTGCTCTATTTGAAAAGTGTCCTGAGATAACTTCTGTTATGAATTGGCGCTATACAAATAAAATTGAATTGAATTGAATTGAAACTGAAACAAATATGGGTGGGCCAAGTGTTTTTGGCCCCAGGCTCAGGAGCTGCCAGAGGTGTTAGTATACTAATAGCTAAAAGAATTTCTTTCACACAGTCTGCAATAAGAGCGGATGATGATGGACGCTATCTGGTACTGTCAGGTACACTTTGGAATGAGAAATGCACCTTGGTTAACATCTATGCACCCAACTCAGGTCATAACCTATTTCTCTCCCCCCCTTAATATCCTGTTTGCTCAGTTTGCAGATACTCCCTTACTGATAGGTGGCGACTTTAACTTGGTCAGTGATGCCAGTGTGGACCGTTCGAGCAGCCCCCTACCATCAGATTGAGCATCATCAGCAGCTTTTAGCGAGATGAGGAGCTCACTGGCACTGACTGACATGTGGCGTTTGGTAAACCTACAAGAACGGAGGTATACATATTATTCAAACGCACACAACTCTTACTCCAGAATCGACTATCTCCTCATTTCTTCAAATCATACCATGAATGTCATTGATACAGCAATTCATAGTAAACTTATCTCAGACCATGCAGCCTTATCAATGACCTTCAGTCCTATATTTGATACCCAACATGTTTCCCTGATAACACAAAGAACCAATGAATTCTTTAGAATAAATATGAATTCAGTCTCATCCATGCAAACTGTCTGGAAAGCCTTCAAAGTAACATGCAGAGGCTGGATAATTGCTTATTCAACTGTCAAACGTAGGCTAAGAAATGATAAGAAAAACGACCTATTAGCGAAAATTAAGACATTAGAGTCTCTACACATGGTTGACACAACAAATCCTGTCTTGAAGAAGGATCTTCTTATGGCCAGGGATGACCTGCAGTCAATACTCCATGAGGAGACAGCCTTTGCTCTATACTGTCTGCGTAGAAGACATTTTGAAAGTGGCGACAAAGCAGGTAAAATGCTCGCCTATCAGCTTAAGCAGCAGGAGAACAAACAGTCAATTCCAGCAATAAGGGACAGCAGTGAGAACATTATTTCAGAACAGGATTTAATAAGCTCTGCTTTTAAAGAGTACTACTCCAAATTATATCAGGCCGAATGTCAATCTCAGGAGCACAAGGTGGCAGAATTCCTTATGAATACTCATCTTCCTAAATTGAGTGCATCGGATAGAGATGATCTGGAGGCACCAGTGCGGGATGCAGAGATTCTAACTGCAATTAAAAAGCTTGCCAATGGCAAATCCCGTGGGGGAGATGGATACACCATAGAATTTTATAAACAGTTCCAGAACAGCCTGTCTCCAGTCCTGACTCAACTATATAACAACATTATTGAGAATAAGTCAATGCCAGCGACGTTGCGCACAGCTACAATCTCACTTCTTCCCAAATCAGGAAAAGACCATTTAGACATGGGAAATTTTTGCCCTTTAAGTCTATTGAATAATGACTATAAAGTAATTGCGAAAGTTCTGGCTCTCCGTCTAGAGAAAGTCATTACCTCCCTGGTTCTTATAGACCAGGTAGGATTTATACCAGGCAGACTCCCAGCCAACAACATGAGAAGATTGCTTCAAGTCATGTTAAAAGCTAGCTCTCTCCAGTGTCCAGCGGTAGCGATATCGCTGGACGCGGAAAAAGCTTTCGATAGATTAGAATGGCCTTATTTGTTCCAGTTACTTTTAAGATATGGTTTTGGACCATCTGCTGTGCAGTGGTTCAAGGCCCTGTATAATAGCCCTGTTGCCACAGTCAAGGTTAATGGTCTCTAAGCCCTTTCATCTCTACCGTGGCACAAGACAGGGCTGCCCCCGAAGTCCTTTAATATTTGTCCTAGCTCTGGAACCACTAGCATGCGCCATTCGTAAGCATGCCAATATAACTGGCATAAGGATAGGTGGCCACGATTTTAAGTTAAATATGTATGCAGACGACATTTTATTGACCTTATCAAACCCAATTCATTCAATACCATATTATACCAAATTAATTGGAGTAAGAGCGAAGCAATTCTGTTGAAGTCTAAAACCTTCTCAGCGGACCTGAAAACCACCCCTTTTGTGTGGAGACCAGAAGGAATGAGGTATTTAGGAATAACCATCAGATCGCCAGTTTCTAAAATTTTTGATCTTAATGGTCCTCCCCTCCTAAGAACGATTCGTGAAGACATCAAAAGATGGACGACTCTCCCACTGTCACTATGGGGCAGAGCAGAGGTAATAAAGACTAATATTCTACCGAAATTAACCTACATCATTGCTGCCCTCCCACTGCAATTTTCTTGGGGCTAGTTTAAAGAGATTGAGGCTTTATTCATCAGCTTGTTATGGAAAGATAAGAAACCAAAAATAAACCGTAAAAAGCCCTCCAAATTGAGATCCCAAGGTGGGTTATGTGTCCCAGATGTATTTCTGTATTATCTGTCATACAATGCGAGATTTCCACTCTCTTGGGGCTACAATGATATCTCAACCAGAGGTACTTGGGATTGGCTTGAGAGGGAATTAATTATGGAAAACAACAGGTCCATTTCTTTACCTTCACTATGGTATTGCCCCAAATTTCCATCTAAATTAGAGAATCCAATCATTAAATTTACATGCGACTTTGTGAAAAAGGTACATAGTAATTTAGGCACCAGTGGAATTTCCCTCCCCTCGTGTCCCCTATGGAACAATCCCTTATTATCAATGGGTGGGAACCCTGAATATACATAGGCTCAGCCAAGTGCTGAGGGATGGTTCAATGCTTCCACTAACTGCGCTCAAGGCAAATTTTGGACTGAGTAGCAGCTCTTTTTTAACATACCTACAACTTAAAGCCAATTTAAACAGATTATTAATGCCGGGCAGTGCCATCAGTTGCCACAAGGAGTTGGATGAGAAGTTGGAGGCTATCGCCCATGGGAGAGGAGTGGTATCCAAACTTTATAGGCTTTTATGCCTTTCCTCCCCAAATTGCAATACCTCGACTCAATTGCAGTGGCAGCAAGATCTGGGAATTAATTTGTCATCTTCTGAATGGGATAGCTTGTGGAGGAACTCAATTAATATGAGCAAATGCGTAAGATATAGAGTAATACAGATGAAGATAATGCATAGGGTATATCTAACTCCTGTCAGACTAAAAAAGATGGACCAGAGCCTATCGGCTCAATGTTGGCATGGATGTGGAGAAGTGGGAACGCTCCTCCATATGCTATGGCACAGCCCAGTCATTGAGTCCCTATGGACAGAGGTGGCACATTTCCTGTCAGGGATCCTCAAAGTTGACCTTCAGCTTTCCCCTATAACATGCCTGCTCGGGGCCCGTGCTGAGAATATCCAAAGCAATAAACACCAAAGAGTGGTTGCCCTGGTGTGCCTTTCAACAAAGCGTATGATTTTAATGAATTGGAAGGTGAGGAAACCCTCCTGCTTCTCCAGAGATAGATGGCTGGAGGAATTTCTTTTTCTCTTAAGCATGGAAAGAGCCACCTCCATCCTTAGGTAGTTAGGTGAGGATACAAGCGAGCTCTGGGTCAGCATAAGATCCCTCCTCGGTGTACAAGCACACAGATACTTTTGTCCTGTCTAATTTTTTCTGTGCAGTATGCAGAAGGTTACTTCGTTCTATACTCCAAATTACTTGCGTATGCACTGTAACCCCCCCCATAGTGTTAATGTGGCTGTTGTTGTTTTTTTTTGTTTGTTGTTTTTTTGTTTGTTTGTTTGTTTGTTTGTTTTGTTGGTTTGTCATGTTTTGTTTGTTTGTGATGCTTTTGTCGCTGTTACGTGTTATTGTTGTAATGGTAATAATTACTTTATTGTAAACCCATTGTGTAAAAGCCTAGCAGAAATAAAGAGAAAAGGAGTAACAGTATTAAAAAAATAAATAAATAAATAAATACTTTACGAGCAGGTTTCTTAATGTACATGAGGTTGGTGGATATGACAGTATATACAGTATGTACAGCAGGTCCATGTGTTACAGTGATACTATTTATGTTTATGTTTTTAAAAAGAAACTGAATTTCAACAATAGAAGAATAAATAATAAATAGTCCCCAGGTTCAGTGGATGTTAGAGTCCTGGGGTTATTGTACAGGGCAGTTAACTGTTGATCAGAGTGATGGATTGTGGGTAGAAACTGTTCCTGGGTCTGTTTGTTTTGGCGTACAGTGCTCTGTAGCGCCTACCAGAGGTCAGAACTGTCTGCAGTGATGTTTCCTGACTCTGGACCAGTAGAGGTCCTGAATGGAGGACAGGTTGAGACCAATGATCCTCTCTGCAGTCCTGACTGTCCACTGTAGTCTGTTCCTGTCCTGTTTGGTGGCCGATCCAAACCAGACAGTGATGGATAAACAGAGAACAGACTGAAGGATGGCGGTGTAGAACTGGATCAGCAGTTCCTGAGGCAGAGAGAGACAGAGAGGCAGAATGGACACCAATAAACACAACTGAGGCAGACATTGTGACACCCATCCAGTGAATCTGTTCATTCTTTGTGTTTATTCAGATATTAAGCTACACTTTGGCGCCGCTTTGAGTAAGAAGCACTCGTGTTTTCTTCTGAAATATTGGCTGTAATTTTGGCGAGCTTGCTGTGTAGCGGTGGAGCATTGATTCTGTGGAAATAGTGCAGGATGAAGCTTTAGCTTTCTGTTGAGCAAATATTTCATTTGATCATTTCTTTTTGAACACAGAGTCCCAGGGGGTGTAGAGAGATTCCTGCAGGCGCAACCCGGTCTCACTCCCAAGTGGTCAAATCCTGCAGCTCGGTCAGTGGCCCTCCGCTTCAAAATGTGACGCTGTAGGTATCCAGCAGCAGAACAAAGAGGAGGATCTGAATCTTTATCTCAAACATCTTCTTTGGAATTTGTTCTTCTATTATACAAATGACTTTTACTTTTCATCTGTTTCTGTTTAGTTTGTACTTTTATTGTTTTCTCTTGATTTGATTTCATCATTGTGCTTCTGTTTGTATCCTTTCTCCTCACTGTGTGGAACAACAATAAACCTGCTGAAATATCTGATCAAAATATCAATCAATAGAATATGAAATCAATCCTGACAGCAGGAAAGAAAATCAGTCCCTCAGTTCAGTATGTTTGTGACTCTGGCTGAGATGGAGGTGAAATATGTGAACCTGGGCTGTGGTTTACTGCTCTCTTCCTGTCACACACACTGTTTGACATCTGTTGGTTTTTGTTCAGGCTGCAGGGATCATTTCTCACTGTGGGGAACATAACAGGCGCAGTAGTAGGTGGCTGAATGACTGAGTTTAACTGTCTGGATCTTCAACTCACAGCCGTTCCCTTTATTCACAGCTGAGAAATCATATTTCTGAGGATGTTTGTACCTGTAATCTATGTTACCACTACTCCTATGAATATCAAGAATCAGTCTGAATGTTTCTGTGTCTTTCTTCTGGTACCAGTATACATAAGCACCGTCACACTGGTCAGTTCCTCCACAGCTGAAGGAGACGGTTTCACCAACTCTCTTGGTCAATGTTAAATGATCCTGACTCAGCTCTGCTGCCATGGCAACCAGCGCTGTAGAGAAACAGACAGATAGATGAAGGTTAGTGTGACAGTGTTTGTTAAAGGTTGACTTTGTTGGCTCCTGATTGGCTGGAAACACTCACCTGAACACAGACAGCACAGAGCAGCAGCTGGGAGGAAAAGCATTTTGTGCAGTGGTGTTTCCTCTGGTGAACCTGGGGAGAAGTGGCGCTCTGATGCAGCTGAGGCCAAACAAGGACGAGCTGTGAGATCAGACGAGGGCCACGTGGTTTCTAACAGGTCCTCAGACCTCCCATCAGCCCCTGCGGCCGACAGATAAGGCTGCCGCTGCTGATTGACAGCTCGGCTGAAGCTGCTGTGTGCTTTTCATTTCTTATTGACACTATTTTCTTGTTTTATTCTCATTATTTGGGCTTTTTTGGATGATTCTTTTTCCAGACTTCACTGTTTCTCTGAACTGATTCAGTGGAAGTTTCTTCGTCTTGATTTGAATCTGACAGCAGATGAAAAATCTGGGTGACGATGATGCAGAAATAGAAAAAGCATTCCTGTTGGCACAAACACATTCAGGTTGGTGGTGAATTTAGTAACACAGACTGTTATCTGTTGTTTAACAGCTGGGATGAAAATACAAAACTACAAATCCACAAAACTCCTCAACTGTGATTTGAAGCCTTAAACGTCCCCTTACATTTCTGTCATTTCATTTCATCATTTCATTTCTAGGACACATAAAACCTTTTCCACACACAGTATCACATCTTTATTGTGGATTCTGTTGTTCAGTCTCTTCATTAAAGCTACAGGATGTTTCACTGAGTGAAATATTCAAACCCAAGACTCCATCAAATGGAACATTTCTACGTATCTGCTGCATCATTTTAGACACATTTCCCCATAATCCGACTGACAGATTTGGTATTCTTGTAAACTTTGGAATCTCCACTAGAATGTAAAATAAAGTTCAGAGGGTAAGTTTGTAAAGACAAAGCCACCGAAGGGTTCAGAAGAGTTGAAATGCAGCTGTGGTCCTCATATGTGAAGCAGTGGTTATGGTGCTGCTCTCTACTTCCTCCATGTAGAGGTCAGCCACAATGAGAGACAATGGTGAACCCACCACAGCTGTGCTTCTGCCTGTAAAAAACCTCCTTGTATTTGAAATAGGTGGTATTCAGGCAGAGGTTGGGGCCAGTCCTCCGAATGAAATGACAAAATACGTTGTTTGGAACTGACACAAATCACTGACAAATAAATCTGTTTTATGATCTTACAAACAAGACTTGGTTAGGTTCAGGGAAATAATCACTTTGTTAAGGCTATGGGACCTTTGTCATCACAATTACAATAATAAGAACGTCATTAGTACACAAAATTTGAGAATATACAGACTTTGACACTCAAGCCCTCACTTTAAAGCTGTAGCTCATACTACAGTTTATATGACAGTACTTCTATCTGTTCTGTGCTGCTGTGAAGAATAAAACCTTCACTCTGCTGCCCTCTAGTGTCTGCAACAACACACTGCTTCAAACTGTACTGCTACTGTCACTACTACTACAACTGTTTCTACTATTAGTGACTGCTGTTGTTGTCTTCATGTCTTGTATTTCATTTATTATAGTTAGTTACTTGAGCAAACTCCAGTTTTCCACAGCGACAAGCAGAGCATCATCAGCGTAGCAGTGGAAAATATTTCAGACACAGTCTAATTTGTTCTAGAGCCCCCCCAATCTTCATAAACTTTAGCCGCTGCAAAAACGATCTGTAAGATTGTCAACTCTTCAAACTCTGAGGCCTCTTTCCTCCTGTTCAGAAAACTGAACATTTTTTCATTATATGACATTAATATTCATCACAGATCTGAGTTTATATACAAATATATGTCTCTCTCTACTCTCATCGCTGAGACTGAGCCATCTTCATCTTCCTTTTTGTGTTTCAGGGCATGTGGGAAAGATGGTAAAGAACAGTTTCCACTTTATAAATATAATTCACATCAGCTCTCAGGTTGTGAATATTATTTGGCAACGTGAGCTTTAAGCTAGAGGTTACAATTCAGCAACATGGAAATACTTGTAACCTATTGTAAAGAAGTACATTTGTTTGATTGTTGCATCTCCTGCTGCCACCACTACCGCTGCTCACAGGCACAGCTTCTCAAAGAGTCCCAGCAAGAACTGTTTGTAATTTACATCTGAAGATACCAGAAGGAATAGTAAGTAAAATAAAGACTGCTTGCAGCAATCACATATGAAATAAAGTCAATATTAATAATATCATTTTTGTTATTATATGAATTGGACAGACAGTGGAGACCTATGCCCTGTATCTATTGCACTGAGTTCTGTAACTTATTGGACTTCACTAAAACATACGAAATAAAGTTAATATTGTTAATATCATTATTGTTACTGTTCTATAAATCATATAGACAGTACGTCTGACCTATGCCCTGTATCTAGGGCGTCTTGGGGGGGACATGTCATGGCAATGTCAATGGGTGTCTCATTATTTCCTTTTTATTTTCAATTTATTTATAAAACAAACACAAGCTTGACTCCCCTCCAAACTGTACACTTGGTTTTGCCCTGTACCCTCATACAGTGCATTCAATATGGCCACCTATTCAGATCCTCTTACTTTTTTTCTGATTTTAGCACAAAATGTTGCAACTTACAGTGCATCCGTAAGTATTCACAGCGCTTCACTTTTTACACATTTTATGTTACAGCCTTATTCCAAAATTTAATAATTTTTTCCCCTCAAAATTCTACACACAATACCCCAACATGACAACATGAAAAAAGTTTTGTTGAATTTTTTGCAAATTTATATAAAATAAAAAATGATTAAGCTCAGGTGCATGCCATTTCCAATGATCATTCTCTAGATGTTTCTACAACTTGATTGGAGTCCACCTTGGGTAAATTCAGTTGACTGGACATGATTTGGAAAAGCACACACCTGTCTATATAAAGGTCACACAGTTGACAGAGCACAAACCAAGCCATGAAGTCTAAGGAATTGTTTGTAGACCGTCTGAGACAGGATTGTATCAAGGTACAGATCTGGGGAAGGGTACAGAAACATTTCTGCAGCTTTGAAGGTCCCAATAAGTAAAGTGGCCCCCATCATCCATGAATGGAAGAAGTTTGGAACCACCAGGACTCTTCCTAGAGCTGGCCGCCCGGGGGAGAAGGGTCAGGGACCAAGAACCCGATGGTCACTCTGACAGAGCTCCAGGGTTCCTCTGTGGAGAGAGGAGAACCTTCCAGAAGGACGACCATCTCTGCCGCACTCTTCCAATCAGGCCTGTATGGTAGAGTGGCCAGAAAGAAGCCACTCCTTAGTAAAAGGCACATGACAGCCCACCTGGAGTTTGCCAAAAGGCACCTGAAGAACTCTCAGACCATGAGAAACAAACATGGTCCGGTCTGATGAAACACAGACTGAACTCTTTGGCGTGAATGCCAACCGTCATGTCTGGAGGAAACCAGGCACCACTCATCACCTGGCCGGTACCATCCCTACAGTGAAGCCTGGTGGTGGCAGCATCATGCTGTGGGGATGTTTTTCAGCGGCAGGAACTGGGAGACTAGTCAGGATCGAGGGAAAGATGAATTTAGCAATGTACAGAGACATCCCAACCTGCTCCAGAGGGCTCTGGACCTCAGACTGGATTGAACATCTCTGGCGAGATCTGAAAATGGCTGTGCACCGACGCTCCCCATTGAACCTAATGGAGCTTGAGCAAAGAAAAAATGGGACAGACTGCCTAAAAAGAAGAAATATAAATTATAGTTTAATAAATTCCCATGCACAGAGCAGTCCACGCCTCTTCAGTGACATTTTGTACAACAACATTTATTTCATATTCATATACACAAAATGATACAAAAATAAGGACAAAGAGTCAAATCGATGAACTGCTCAAGCCCGGCGTTGTGGTAAAACCTAAGCAAAGGGCCCGGCGGCAGTCTCAGGGATATTAGTGGCATGCATGTCCCGCGTCATGTTGGACTTCTCTTTGAGTTTGGCCTGCAGCAGCGTGTGCTCGACTACACCGATCCTCACGTCCATCTGAACGATCTCCTGCTTCAATTTGGTCAAACTCTGCTTGATCTTCACCACCGGAGCTGAGGGATGAACACAGACAGTGACGGTCAGTACTGAATGAAGACAGTGGAGTTTCTTCAAACTAAAGCTAAAGTCAGACAGAGATTCAGTCAGTTTCACCTCCATCAGACATGCTGCTGCCTTTCTCCTCCATCTCCTGCTTCACCTTCTCCAGCTCCTCACTGATCTGAAACACAAAAACACAGGTTTTATACTGTGGTGCCACAAAGGTGCCATATACAAGATTCAGAAGCATTTATTATTATTATTTTTATTCATTAATCACTTTCTATTGCCAAAGACAGAACAAGTTGTAACACAAGTTTTTTTTTTTCTAGATCTGTGTACAAAAAGGATCGAATGGAGCCATTGTTTCACTGGAGTAGTTTCAGTTTCAGTTATAAAGTGTTATCAGTGTTCACTGACCACTGCCAAGACTCTGGTCCTCTCAGTCACTCCTCCACTGGCCTGCTGGTAGCGCTCCTTTGCCTGGTGGAAAATAAAGGTTTGTTACCAGCTTTCTGTTTGTTCTTTAAACAAAAAATTATTTATATTTCCAGAGTTTTGTTTTTACCACAGCGGTGACAGATGACATGTATTCACAGCTCTCCTATGTTTTCCTAAACCCTTACATCCATCAGCAGGAAGTTATCAGTGAGTTTTGAGTTGCAGGTGTGACTTTACCTCGCTGAGTTTGGCCTGAGCGCTGCGGTACTCCTGGATCAGATGCTCCAGCTGGTTGTTGATGTATTTCTCTCTGCTGCTCACCTTCTCAAGAGTCTTACCGATGTCCTCCTGCAGTTTGTCCAGGTAGCTCTGCACAGGGACGAGAATTTCAATCCACAAACCTCTTTCTATGAGTACATTTCTACTGTACTTCAGATGACAAAAGTGTTCCTGAGTAAAAACAAGTTTCTGAGGACTTATTTCTGGGAAGAGACTGAAGACATGATCTGTCAGGTGATTGACAGGAAGCCCGCTGTAACATAATCCAGAGTTTATGAAAACACCAGCTCAGCAATAAGTTTTCAGATCCTGCACTTTCCTACATGCACATTATTATTATTAGACCTGTACTGTATATTCATAATCTAATATATTCTATTCTATATTACTCTAATATATACTGTATATATATTTTATTGTCCTGTGCAATTATTCATATTTACACCTTGCCATTACCTCCTGCTGTAACCCGTGCAATGTTTCTTATCATCATCATATCACAGCTGTATATAAAAAGCTATATATAGTGTACAAACAACTCTTATTCTAATTTTTCTATTTCATTTTTCTATTTAACATGTATCTGTTGTTCTGTATCTGGAGCTGCTGTAGTGAGTGAATTTCCCCAGTGTGGGATCAATAAAGTCAATTTTATCTCTCATTTACAATGACGTCTAGTAACATTTTAAAATGACAAAAAATATACAAGGTATTAAAATAAGACAATGTATAAACAGCTTCAACAATTCCTGTCCCAAACAAAAAAACTCTGTTATAAGTAAAAGTCCTGAATTGAAAAGGTTTGAGTGTATTCAGGAGAATGTACTTAAAGTATTAAACGAAAAATGCAGACAATTATTTATAGCTACAATTATACAGTATATGATATTATTAGATTACTATAACTCATGCATTAATGTTAAAGCAGGGTTTTACTGCTGCAGTTGGTTGAGGTGGAGCTTGTTTTGAACCATTTTGTCCTCTGTAATTAAAATAAGAAACAGCAGGTGGAGCCAAACACACACAGATTGACATCAGTTAAACCATAATCACTGCTCTTATTACTGAACCAGGTCAGTGAACGCACCTTGGCCTCTTTGAGCGACGACTTGATCCCGTCTCTGTGTTGATGCATCTGGTCCACGTGGATCCTCCAGTCCTGCAGACCGACACACAGACCGGAGACCAGTCACACACAACTGAACTCAACAGAGAGAGACAGCCAGGCAACAGTCCATCAATGTAGTGAAAGGACAGTATGGATCATCAGGATGACACAATAATGGACTGATTGTAGTGCCGTCTGGTTGAAACCTGATCCTGTTGAGTGGTGGAGATGAACTATAGACCATTATCTACAGCTGTTAACTGTAGCAGAGCTCTTGATTTGCATCCCTGCCTCGTCAACCTGTAAAAGCAGACCCTGTCCAGAGTTGCCCTCTCGGACCTGAAATATAGTGTTTGGTTGAGGTTGCCCTGGTAGTGGAGGACTCACCCGTAATCACTGCGTTGCTATCAATACTGCAAAGGTTTGAACACCCCTTGACAAATAACAGAACTAAACAATAATACATTTTGGAGATTTAGGAGAGTAGGAGCGCTTTCTTAACGAGAGCTAGCTGATTGGGCTCAATAACAGATCGATAACGTTACTGACTCTCCATAAAAGGACTTTAAGCTTTTGGTTTTGCCGTGTTTAGTTCAGTTTTAGTGTTAATTGTGTTGTTTAGCCTGCTGCACTTTGTTTTAGCCTGTTGTTAACAGTTGGTCCACACGATGCCTGAGCAGTGAGACAGGCAGCGGTCCTGCTGCTGTCAGTCCGATCTTTCTACACCTTCCAATAACAGCCCTGTTAACGTATGAATGGATTGTGTCCACAGAGAGATTCTCCAACAGATACAGTTGAGTTTCTTCATGTCTCTGATATATTCTACAGATACAGACATTGAAACTGTAGTGTTATCTGGTATAATGTCGATCTGACTATGAACACATCATTTTCATCGGTGATAGTCTGGGTTGCTGCGGTGTATAAATATATTTTGTCCTGAAAGTAACAATATCTATATATTACCTACATGTGAAAAAGAAAATCTCCAAGTGCAAGAATTCATTATCGTGGCAACGTACTGTAGACGCAGTACGTAGAGTCGGACTGGAGACGACTGGTTGACTGCAGTTGAAGACCCTTTATGACACCGATATAATGATTAGCATAAACATGCAAAACCACCTTTTCAAAGAGCAATGAGCTTTCAATTCTGAAGAATATTCAGACATTTGAACTGGAATGTGAAAAGAATATTAAAATATTCATAAATAAAATATAAAAATAGACTCTTGGACTATGTTAACAATAATGTGCCACAGGAGCTACAGAGTCATTCATCCTTTAACAGGCAGTATAGTAATGGTAGTAATGGTGTTTATTCTGTTATGTTGACTAAGACGAGCAGTAATTACATACTGTATATATATCACACAGTAAGTGGAAGAGCAGATTTATCTGCAGTGATACAGTAGTTACATATTTACTTTCAGTTTATCGTGTTTTCCTAATCACAGCTGATTTATAAACACATTCTGCTTTGTGATAAAATCAACGGGCAGATGTCAGACTGTTGCCTTCAGGGACCAGTGAGACATTAAAGTCAGCACAAACACACCTGCCTGCTGCTTCTCATCCTCACAAGAGTCTCCGTCTCCCCCCTCAGTTAGCTACAGCTTCACTTCCACCTCACACCTGCTCAGACTTTAAATTGAAATTGACTTTTTTCATCGAATGAGCTCCCTCGCCGCCGAATGTAAATGCGGAGCAACGACCCAGAGTGCTTTGCTTTTCACTCCCCTGAGGAATTGAAGCTGCAGTAAAACAGCAGACTTGATTTACAGGAAAGAAACTCCGACATAACCAGAAACAACTGGATGTCTGACTCACTCATGCAGTCCGTTACACACAGTTACAGTAAACAATGAGGACCGGGTTCAGTGTCGGCTTCCTCATTATGAAGACACACAGAGCTGCTGCTGAGGGAATCACACCTGTGACGTTTAACCACCGCTCTGATATGAAGCTCAGATTGAGCTGCTTGGTAACAGTTTGTTCACATCCTGTCTCTGCTCCTCTCTTCACCCTGGACACTGAATATATTGGAGACGAGACACAGACGACTGGCACAGTCAGAGAATAACAGAAACTCCTTTAAGCTGAAATCTGTAACATTTCCCATTAAACAGTACAAACTGTAGAGCTATGTTCTATATGTAGTTGATCAATCAATAATCTATAATCAAAGGTGTCATATCCCCTTTGTGCCTGCGTCAGCGTTGTGGTTGTCTGCCAGAAGCTGTCATACATTGACTGTTGATCCAGTCTGAAGCCACATTGTTACCATCCACTGTTTAGATCTTGGTGCTTTTTAACTCTAGATTTGAACCGGATGAAGGATTTTAGTCATCGGACGTCTGGATCTTAAGTTATCAGAGAAACAAGCTGAGCTAACGTTAGCAGCAGCTCGGCTCGCAGCCCCTCCGGGACGTCCTTTGTCTGTCCAACAGCGTGGGAGAAGCAGTGATTGTTAAGGTGGAACTGCTTTATTCAGTGTGTTTAAGGTGGAACTGCTTTATTCAGTGTGTTTAAGGTGGAACTGCTTTATTCAGTGTGTTTAGTGGTTTTAATCAGCGGGTCTGTTTGTGTTGGAGAGGAGGAGACCTCTGTGGATCATTGGGCTCCCGGTAGAAACCTCCTGAACCATGAACACTGAAGGAATCCTAACCGGGAGAAGCTGACTGCAATGACGCCAATGGTGGTGAAGACAACAACTCCCATGATCCCACACTGCTTCACCACCTCATCTAACTTTCTGACGTCCTAGTAGCAGAAATTACATATTAATACGTTTAATAAATTACATTTTAATATAACCGATCTTTACACAACAACCCTGCAGATCTTATTAACACTTTTCCAACTCCGCTTTTTAAAAAAAACAAAGCTGTCCACATATCAGGATCTACAAACTGACTGAATCTGATCTGAATCAGGCGGTGCTCAGGTGAGTGTGTACCTTGTTGTCTGTCCTGATGGTGACTTTGAGTTGTGGCAGGACTCTCTCCACCTCCAGGTTCCACTCGGCTGCATCAACCGTTGACTCCAGAATCTCGTCTGGTTTGGAGGACGGTTCTGCTTCCTGTCAGAGAACCAACAATCATCATGAAGTGCTGCAGAATTACAGTAACAGACGTGAAGGAGTTCCGAATCCTATTTCAGGTAACAATCGTATGAATATTATATTCCCATTCTGAGGACAGGTCCTCCTCAATGTTTCACCCTGGAGCTTTAAATGCATCATATTTCCAGGTGGACTCACAGTGTGAGTGGTTCGTAACTTCAGAGCCTCCAGGTCCATCACGTTCTCCTCCTCATCATCAGGCTCCTCCTGTGATCACACACACACACACACACACACACACACACACACACACACACACACACACACACACACACACACACACACACACACACACACACACACACAGACACATACACACAGACACACACACACACACACACAGACATGTGAATGAACTTTATTCTTTACAAACAGTTTTCAGCATTAAAACAAACATTACAGGAAGTCGGGACACCTACGATCATCTCCTCCTCTACTTTGCTGAGGGTGAGCTCTGCGTCGTCCTCTATCACGGACTCTTCTTCTGCGGTTTCTGTTGGATAATTTGGTCTGGAGGAAGGAGAGAAAAAGGACAGGGAGTCAAAAGACAAGAACACAATCAGTTTCTCTTAGAATGGACACGATGAAGAGTGCAAACTAATTAACTTAGTGCAGGGAATCAATCAAAACCTTTAGATACCGAAACCTTGACTTTGATGCCACTTCCTGAACGATAAGTACTCAGCCCTATTGACTGTTGATGACTCTCACTCTGCATGCCCCTGCTGTCTTCATTATGAGACCCTGTAGATTAAAGGCTCCCTGTGGAGTTTCTGACCTCTAGTAGTGTTACGGAGCTTTTTCTACGAGGGCTTGTTATCTTGTACATTTACAAACATCATATTGACATTATTATTTATTACTGTGATATGATTCACGATTAGTGTGGGAATCGCTACCAGCAAATGGTGTCACACTATCTCAGTGAACTACAGGTGGCGGTAATGTGCAAAGATATGCTGCAAAGCCAGGGAAGAAGAAGACTGCAAGCCAGTAAACACGGGTGTTAACAACGCTGAATTTAAAACACTTTTATTGGGGAGGAAATGAACTCGAGGGATGTAAACGATGCGTTAAACTCCACAGTGTCTCTCTAAGATTCATCTTTACAGCTAAATATCAGACGTGAAAATGTCCCAATGTAAACTTTCCAGAGCTGAGGATGAACCCAGGTGACGAGCAGCAGAGACACTAAGATGAAAACCAATGGGAGCTGAGACAGGAGAGAGACTGCTCCAGAGAGGTGAGTGGAGGAGGAATGATTGAGTACCTTCTGAAGGAGAAGCCCCTCCTCCTCAGAGCCTCTTCAGCCAGTCGGTCCAACACGAAGCAGACGTGTTCGCCCGAACCGGACTTCAGTTTGGAGGGCGGGAAGTCGACTTTAACACCCTGACGGACACAGACAAGAGTCACATGAGCCCCCTAAACATCTGGGTTCTTACTGTACGACAGCAGCTAATAAAGGCATCTGTTTCATTCACTATTCATCGAGTTACAGAGCGTCTGCAGGAGCCATCAAAGTTGCACGAGACTGAAAACCAAGTGTAGTTTGTCTGAAGGAGTGTGTGTTCGCTCTGTACCTCCCCTCCGTTACTATTGTGGATTCACTGTGGTGAAGTTTTTATGTTTATGAGAGAAATCAAAACAAATAACTCAAACCTATAAAAGAGTAAATGGTCTTATGAAGGAAAATGGTTCTCGCCAACATAAATAAACCGAGGAAATAGCAGTTTATTGATCTTTCTGGTGAATCCCTGCGCTGTAGAGTCGATGAGAGGGACAGTGGACTTTAACTGCAGACACTCTGAGGACAGCACACAGGGACTGAGCGTCACTCACGAAGGCCCGGAGCTCGGCCAGGACGTTGGACACGGTGGCGTTGGGTTCGTCGTACTCCTGAGGCTCCGTGAACGGCCTCCCCGCCGTGTTGATGAGCCACGCCGCGATGATGGTGAACATGTAGAACTGCTCGCCCGGGTTGAACGCCAGATACGGACTGGACACAAAGTAATGTCTGTAAGGAGGGAAACAGATCGTCAGGAGGAGGTCGCTCTCTGTCGCTTTATTACTCATTACTGATTGGTGTCATCTCCATCGACTTTAACCTCTGTGCTGCATTATAACAGTCAACATTATTATAGAGATATATATATTATAGATATTATAGATAGATTGATCCATAACTTTATTAAAAACCTTGAGAGGAAGTTAAGCTGTTACAGAAGCTCACATTTCAAAACAACAACAGCAAGAATAAGGTGACAATTACTGTAAATTATAGTAATTATTAGTATAGTTGTTTTAATAATAACTATATAGAAAAGGTAATTAATCTGTCATTATATACAACAAAGGATTGCATAACATAATAAAAGTTATAATCCTTTAATGCTGCATGAACAGCTCGAACACACACACTGTCATTAACCACATTATTGATGATTTATAGTCCAGGTTATCTCTGCAGAACTTCACTATAATGCAGTCTGTCACATTTACCTTCAATAAAACATTCTGTACATTAATATCAATCCATAATATTGATTAATGTAATGAGAGGAGTCCACACACAGATTACAATGCCAGCAGTAATAAAACACCATCACTATTACAAGGTTTCACTCATTAGTTAACAACTGTGTTTATTAAACATTATATATTATATATGATGATGTCACCGCTCCTCCTCACCTGGACAGGTGCTTCATGTTGTGTTTGGACAGAACTTCCTCCTCGTAGTTCAACACCTTCAGTTTCTCCAGCAGACCCTCCATCACCACGAACACCTGGTGAGCTGCTCCGGGGCCGCGCTCGTCCTCCTCTCCCCGCCGGCCGTCCTCCGCCATCGGTCAACGACCTCTTCACCGACCGGTCCTTTAGCTTTAATGTGGCTAACCGCCTGCTAGCTGCGAGCACTGGCTGTTTGGCTTCTCCTCCGTTGTCTGGCAACCGAGCGCTAACGCTAGGTGGCTAACGTTAGCTGACAGCGAGGTCTCCTCTCAGACTTCCATTTCTCTCTCGTACTTTATCAAAGTGTGATTATTCACCAGTCCAGTTGTTGTCTACAGGTTAGAGACTTTAAACGCGACATGACTGTGGAGTTTGCAGCACTTTGACTCACCTAACGGGAGTAGCTGTTAGCGCCGTTAGCTCTGTGAGCTAAAGTCCCAACAGCGGCTACGACCTTCAGAATAAAAGTCTTCCGGTGGTGGCTTTGCTGCTAAAGCTTTCAGATTAAAAGCGCATTAACTACATTGTCAGAGGTGTAAGTATTATTATGGCTGTCTGTCAGTTATTACACGTTTATATTTTTCATTAGGTTTCAGTTTTATTCATTTCTGTTTTCATTTCAGTCAGTTTGCAGAGCAGGTTTGCTCGTTTCAGCTTAGTTATTATTTAAAAATGTTTAGTTTCGGTTTAGTTTTCATTAGTTTCAGTTTAGTGCCATGCAGACATCCAGCCTCAATAAGCACAACTCATGTTTGTTCTGTAACTAAAGACATTTACTGAACATTTTATTAGTTTGATTTTGTTCTAAAGTCAACTAAAATGTTATTTCTTACTTTGTTTTAGTTTCGTTTTAGTTACCTATAAAAACCTTGCTGTCTATATCTATGGGTACATTCTCATTAATCATCCCAATCACAAAATTATTGGAAAAAAAGTCAACAATTGTCGCTTGAGATACAATTATACATCAGTTATTTAATTCAGGGCTGTTTTTCTGAGCTCATGAAAAGTTGACTTTTTATACATACGTGGTTCTCACATACATTCATGCTACAAACATACGATGATCTTATATAATATAATGCATTAAACTGCCCAACAGTATATAAAGTAGCTCAATCTTAAACATCTGCAGCAGTAAAATGAATCCAAAGACATCAGATATAACAGTAAAACACTGACAGACTGATTTCACTGCAGTAAATGTTGCTGATTTTATACTTTTAAGGTTTTGAACACAGGACTTGTAGTGGGGGATTTGACAGTGTGTGTTTGTGTGTGTGAATAATTCATATCTCCGCCGGTGCAGCAGGCAGTGGAGGGAGGGGGCTGTTTGTTTAATCTGCATGCTGCTCCCTGCCTGTCTGTGAGCACACAGGTGGAGCTCCCCGGTGACTGTGTTTGATTGACAGACCTGCTGACTGCCTGCCGCATCGCTGATGACGCTGAGCGAGCCGCAGAGCAGCTCCACCGACAGCCTCGACTGCTCAGCTGAACTCAGAGCTGCAATCATACAAACACAGCGCGGAGGCGTGGGTGTGATTCAAACATATTCAGACATCTGGGAGGTAAATGTTTGTTTAACATCTTTCCCCCGGAGTCAGACGGATATCAGTTTCATCTGTGTGTCCACTGCAGAGACAGATCCAGGACATGTTTAGCCTAGCTTAGCACAAATACTGGAAGTGGAAGGTGTTGAAAAAGGTTTGTCAAGTAGCTGAATACAGCATGGGTCAGTGAGCAGGTTAATTAATCACAGACAAAATCAGACAGATTAAGAGGAGTTCAGTACCTTCCTTCTGAAAGTGAGCTGAGAAAACTGATATCATTTTTGTATCTTTGTGTTTTAATCCCCTTCAAGTCAAAGATCAGTTTTTGTTCTTGTTCCTACAGTTGGATGTTTGCACTGTGCAGAATGATGTATGTGCAGAGTTTGACACTTAAAGGATGTTTTCACATTCATCTGTGCTCATTGAAAATCTGATTTAAACGTGTGCACTTTCTGCCACTAGGGGGTCTCTCACATCAAAACAATGAGAAAGTATAAAGTGTGATGAGGTGGTGAAGCAGCGTGGGATCATGGGAGTTGTTGTCTTCACCACCATTGGCGTCATTGCAGTCAGCTTCTCCCGGTTAGGATTCCTTCAGTGTTCATGGTTCAGGAGGTTTCTACCGGGAGCCCAATGATCCACAGAGGTCTCCTCCTCTCCAACACAAACAGACCCGCTGATTAAAACCACTAAACACACTGAATAAAGCAGTTCCACCTTAAACACACTGAATAAAGCAGTTCCACCTTAACAACCACTGCTTCTCCCACGCTGTTGGACAGACAAAGGACGTCCCGGAGGGGCTGCGAGCCGAGCTGCTGCTAACGTTAGCTCAGCTTGTTTCTCTGATAACTTAAGATCCAGACGTCCGATGACTAAAATCCTTCATCCGGTTCAAATCTAGAGTTAAAAAGCACCAAGATCTAAACAGTGGATGGTAACAATGTGGCTTCAGACTGGATCAACAGTCAATGTATGACAGCTTCTGGCAGACAACCACAACGCTGACGCAGGCACAAAGGGGATATGACGCCATCGACAGGCGACCGGTGAAACGCAGCGTTACCTGAATAAAAGAAAGATTGCTCTGAGTTTGAACTTTGTGGAAACATTTGGGATAATGTAAGAACTCAACTACATAGAGAACATAGCTGTAGAGTTTATAGACATTTTAATGCAGAAATGTTACATATTAAAATAAAACGTATCACCTAATTGACAAACACCACACATACAGTCTGCTGCCAGTGAACGTGTGCTGCTGCAGCTGTTAATGAATGTCCTCCAGATGCCTACAAATCAAACCCAGAACTCAGCGGGTCTTTACACAACCTGTGAGAAAAGGAAACTTGGCTTCTTCTCTGCTCTGGTGTGATTACAGGCTCGGTGCAGCCAGACAGCGTGTCAGCCTGTGGCCTGGCCTCCTTTTCTTGGCTTGCCAGTGTTCGATGGAGAGGTAATTGGGAGGAGAGGCAGAGGTGGATCCACGGCTTAACCTGAGCGAGGCGGTAATGAGAGCCGGCTGCCGGGAGGCCTCGCCTGAGGGCCAGCAGGAAGCTTATCAGCCCGCTGGGCGTCATTCAGAAAGGCTATTTATGCTTTTTGCTCAAAAATAACTGTTATCTTAGAGTCATTATTTCACTGGATATTTCCTAAAAGGGGTGATAGGTGACGTTTTTACTGTTTGGCACCATTAAATGACCATGTGGGGGTTGATGTGGTTGTCAAAGTAATGAGGAGGATATATCTGACCTTGAGAGGTATCGTAGCATACATGTGTTTGACAATAAGTAACAAAAATTATCTGAAAGTTACTTTTATCTCTCAGGCATATTTTGTGTTTAAAGCTGCACTGTAGTGTTTTATATGAAGAACTAGTGCCAGACTAATATGGGATTTTGAGCCCCATACTGATATATATATTATTATGTATATATATATATTAATATAACATATTTGGGCACTAATAAGAGTGAATGTAATGATTGATGTGTAACATCAAAGGTGTCTCTGGTAGTTGTAAACCTACAGAGAATCATCACCAACTTTGCAGCTTTCAAGAGCTTTTTCGCCACTTTAAGTTAAGTTTTGGTTTTGATTTGGTTGTTTGGTTCAGTCTCAGTGTTTCCATCAAACAATATGTGTTAAAGCCAAAAGTTACCTGCCCAGCACTGACTAGCAGCCAAACAGTCTAGTGAGAGGTCTTTCCTGGTCTTTGGACCCAGTCCGAAACAGACTGTGAAAACCTCCCCAACATAAATGAGCTTTAACTAAGGATAACAATGACCTGATCCAAACTGAGTACAACTGAACGTTTCATCAGAGTTGATCATGTGAACAAGACGGGCAGTGTATGCATTAAAACTATGTGTGAACCTATAATGACGTCACCCATTGGTTCTAATAAATCAAATGAGAAGTTGGGTAATTTCTCCATAAGACTCAATACTATTGTTTTTGTAGCCAATGGAGCTGCCCCCTGCTGGCCATTACATAGAATAAAGGATTTTTAAGACACTTCCACGTTGGCTTCACTCCACAGACTCAGAAGCTCCGTCCATTATTCACATACTGCCATCGGTTCCACCATCAGATTTATCTGTAATGTTGCTGCAGGTCTGACTGCTGGCTGATGGAGGTCAGTAAAGGTGGAAGATTACTCGTCACTCTTTAATGAAGCAGGATTTGGTGTCATTAATTGTTCTGTTGTGTGGGCACAGATGTGAGGTCGGCTCACAGCTTCATTAGTATTCCACTTCCTGAGCTGTCGTGTCAGCGCTCATTTCCCTAACAGAAGGTGTCACTTCTTTGGAAAGCTGGATTTGTCATTTTGGAAAGAAAACTCTCTCTTTTTCACAGCTTGATGAGTCATTATGTTTCCCCGAAACCGACTGACAGGCGCAGCGATTAGATCCCACACACTGAGCTCCATTCACACACACTCACTAAGATCTCTACATTCATACACTTTACAGGTCTGGAGATGATGTTTCTGAACAGCATGTCGATCCAGAAAGCTTGAATTGTACACACACAGTGTTCAAACCTTCTGTTTCTGTTTGGGACCACAACAACCCCATTTAAACATCTGAAATATACATACCATAATCCATCATGATGCTCTGTATGGAAGCCAAAAGCTGCCATATAGTTGAAATAACGACGTTGTTGTCTCGAGAAAGCTAAAGGTTGTTTTAAAGGACCAGTCTGTAGGATTTAGTATCATCTAGCATTGAAGTTGTAGATTGCAACTAACTGGACACCACTCGCGCCTGTATTTAATGACCTGGAGAGGAGAACGGACTACGAAGTGTGTGAAACTACGGTGGCTGCGAAAATCCTGTTTTGAGCCAGTGTTTGGTTTGTCTCATGGAAGGCGAACCTCTCTCTATAGATAAAAACGTCTCATTCTCATTTTCAGGTGATTATACACTTCAACATCCTTGAATGATTATATTCCATTTCTGCCAGTAAATCCTCCTAAATGTTACACACTGGACCTTTAAATAAATATCTAATATTTTATATAATAAAATAGAAAAATAATAGTTATATGTACACTTTATACATAATTGTATATACAGATATGATTTATGGAACATTGCACATATAAAGGGAAAAGTTAAAGGTTGTTTTAAGCGTAATTTACTTGACGTAGTATATTAATAAATGAACAACTTTCATGTCCTCAGATAACAAGGTAATTAAATTGTGATACAACTGTTGATTACAGCCTCTATGCTTTTGAAGAAAAGAGAGAAATATAATGAATATTTGTTATAATGGTGGTTCCTCCTGATTTCTGTAAAACCTGAAATCAGAATGTATTTCCTGCTCATATTTGTAGCCATAATGTATTCAGTGTATTGTTAATTAACAAACATTAAACTCACAACAAATAGAAGTAAAAAGGAGTAAATTCCTGCTGTTGCAACTACCACTGCACTTTGATATGCTGGCCACGCCCCCAATAAGTGATGTCACAGTGGCATTAATGCAGCATTAAAAAAAAATCCTAAATCACTTCTATCAGTAATAATAACACATATACACATACAAACCTGCAGCATACATTGTTTACTGTAAACATTTTTTTTATTTACTCTTTGTTTTTTATTTACATGTTCAATGAGGAATTATTGGGGACATTTTCAACGTCCTCACTTTCAGTTTGACCTCCAAATAAAGCGGTTTAGGTCATCTGGACAAACCGTTGGACGAAAAAGAGCTTCCACTCTGCAATCATACTGCGACTGACGTGACAAAAAGGTTCTGAAACTATGATAAATGCTTCCTAATTTCTCAAATATGGAGAATGCAGACAAATTAAACACATCCACCTGCTGCCTCTGTGTTGAGGCCAAATGAATGTAAAAAACAAAACTCAGTAAACAAACAAGGCAGTAAATGCTGTGTTTATTGTCACTCTGTGGATTAAATGGTTCATCTGTTCATTTATTGCTCCATCCTGTTGGGAAAGCTGTTGTTATAGCTGAAACAAAGTCATTAAAAGTCTCCAATCAGTGTGGGGCCAGAAAGCTTGTGCCTTTGGTATATAGGACGTTGAAAATGAATCGAAACTACTTCTTAATTTTGATCATTGAAACCAATAGATGGATTGGAGATTCTCCCAGTATCTGCTGTGAGCACTTCAAAGACGACACAGTATAGCTTAGCATAACCCTGATCCCCTAACTCCCCTAACTCGCTACGTGCTACATTTGTCTTTGTTTAAAAGACAAGCACATTTTGAAGATAGTTAAAAGATAAAAGTGACATAGTGTTCATAGTCGCATCTTAAGTTAGCTAATATTGTGTCTAAATAACTAGCTTCCAGTTTTAGAAACATTTGCTCTCCGATGTAGATTAGCTAGCGTTAACATGCTAACATTAGCTAACTTAAGATGTGACTATATATATGTCACTTTTATCTTTCATCCATCCTCAAAATGTGCTTGTCTTTTCAACACAGAGTAGCCTAGCACATAGCATATCTAAGTAGAGGAAAGGAGGAAGCTGACCGATGTTTTCGGCCGAGGTTTGCTCAACTGTTATATGAGCACAGAGCAAAAAGGGGCGGGACTAAACGGGTAACATTCATCTGTGGTAAGTGCCGTTTTCAGCGTGAAGATTGCAGGAAGACGTCACACTAACATCGTATGAACTGGGACTTCAGTAACAGTGACTACAACACACCGCCAGTAACTTTTATGCTTATCCAGCCACACAAGGTTGACTAAAGTAACTTAACTACCCCTTATAGCATGTACTTCCGACAATGTTAAATCAGTGGATGACTCTTTTATTGGAAATGTAATTCAGGTGGCATCATGTTTCTGCATTACGTTGCTGTTGCAAATCAGCAGTATAATTTCTAGGAGACGGGGCTGATGCTTGTTGAAATGCAACATGTTTTTATCTCACTGGTTCTTTTGTCAGTTGACAGCTTTTCTTCTGTGGTCTTGTAGCTGTCACAGTGGACAAAGAAGAAACAGCACTGGACCTCTACAATCCACAGTCTCACACAGATAATTTTAACGAAGACATTTCCCGGATTGTACTCGAAGAGTTCGGCCTTTCAGGCGGTAAATCGAGTAAGATACAAAAGTTCTGAATCGAGTGCAGCTCTCCAAATTCATTCCAGTTCAGTTCAATAAAATGTAAATGTAAACTGTACCTGTGAATGCTGAAAGAGTAGATTTGACAAGTCAATCTCAGAGCAACAGAGGAAACATCTGCAGGCTATTCAAGTGTTTCTCTCTGGCACAGAAGAAGAAGTGTTCACACTCTGAAGGAGAAGATGAAATTGTGTTAATAGAGCCGTGGATCAGCAGACGGCGCTCCTCTTTTCCGTCTCTACACTAGAATCACCCAAGGCCATTTCTCTTCAACAGATTGCTTGAAGAGCTCAATTGTGCTCAGCTAATGCATAACAAACAGATGGAGCTGAATGCAATCACTCCAGAGCGGCGTCTCTATCTCATACTCTCTGCCTCTCTCTCATAAGCGCTGAAATAAATCAAAATTATGGTTTTTGGCGTCAGTGCTGCCATGCAGGAGGAGAGACATTGCAGAGAAAAACCGTTATCATGCGGCTCAGAATCACAGATCTACCCAAACGAGGGGAAATTAATTAACGTCATTTTGCACCATTCTCTCAAGCTTTGATGGGTAGCTACAGTTGCCGTGACAACCCGGTAACAGTGAGGCACAGGTGCCCGCAGGCGACGACCGATATCTGTGGCGGGAGGTGCAGACGGTGGCGGAGGTGTCATCTTTCTATGTTCAGTCGAGGTTATAAAAAGCAGCAGCTCTGAAATTAGATGCAGCAGCTGACAACCTGCAGAGAGCAGATCAGAGTCTGCAGCTCATTTACAGAAATATCCACATAACATTTAACACAGAGACTTCAACACAGTGTAGGCCTTTAGCCAAAATGTACCTGATGATTCAAATCATCTGTTCAGGAACCAAACCTATGTCTTTCAGTTAACACCAGTGGTGGAATGTCACTAAGTACTTTTACTCAACTACCATAAGTTTACAAATTCTAGCCTACTACTTTAAGATTAAGGGTTAAGGAAATGTATTTATCGTTATCCATACAAAGTTGTACAACGAAACAAAGGTTTGCAGTTCCTTCATGCTACACACATTAACAAGATAGTGATCATAATATGGTTTCATTTTCATTCTCCATCTACTTTCGCTGTGTTTGAGCCCCAAGCATCATCGATCTAAACAAAGAGTCCACCTTCTCTCATCCTGCTCTCTGTCGGTTCAGAACACAGTCCGCCTGTTGAGGATCTGGGAGGTTGGTGGAGCAGGTCCCTGTAAAGATGTGGGTACAGCAGTGTCTAATTTCTTGTTGTTTGGCCAATTTCATCCAGAATGTACATTAGTCAGGTGCAGACCCATGGGTGGGTCATGGAGACTGCGTTCATCTATGGTTATGAACTGTAGTGGCCTTGTTTTAATATTTTAAAACAGAAATAAAATGTTATACAAGTTGTAGTTGACTATAGTTGACTATGCCAAACTCAACACTGCTGCAACAAAAGTAGCATCTTCCAGACACCAAGATTTTTGTTGTTCAAAGTAGAATTGCACAAAAAATTGTGTTTTGGTGATAAACAATGATTAGAATGTGTTTAATTGTTGAAGAAATCAGGAAGAAATCATTCAAGTCCAGTTCAGAGGTTTGCTGTGCTGGTGTGAGTTTATTGAAGCTTGCCAGCACACTGGTGAACTGACAGACACAGAGCAGATCTGAGACATTGAGCGGACCCAGAGCAAATTAAATGAAGTACTTTTATACACTAGACCAGGAGACAGTATGTAGATGGTAGCAATTGACCAGGCAGTCACCAAACGTTACATGGTTACCATTAGGACCAAAAGGAATTGAAACAAAAGGCAGGAATCAGACGGAATGTGATTCCCAATGGAAACAGAAAGGCAGGAAAAGCGGGGCAATTGCACAATTAACTAAATAGTAAAATCAGCAAGGGGGGAGAGACAACCAGAATATACATTTGGTATATGACAAGATCAAAGTCTGTATAACAGATAGAGATACATAACACTTGGTTAATAAGTCTGCACTGCCTAAATGTGAATTCAGAACGTAAAAGAATAAAACATTTAGTATACCTTAAACGCTGCCGTATACCTTCTTTCTAAATGTGGACCAGAAATATAATGTCTGTTTGAGGTAAATACATTTTACAATTTTCCTGGGATCATATTGTTAATCAAATAAGTATACTTTTAGAAAAAGCTTTTGACTTGTCTCTTTTGTAATGCAGATTATTTGATTGCACGTCTGATACTCCCGTCAGACCAGAGAACGTCTTTTATCATCTTTACAGGGTTTATGTTGCAGCTGGTCGGTTTGATTGGACCCTTTGAGGAAATAAGAGCCAATAAATTCACACTTGACAAACTGCTGCTGAGACCTCTGGCCACACAGAGACGAGTCGAACTGTAAATTCCCTGCAGAGCAAAGCAGAATGATTGGCATTTCATTTAGAAGGCCGACGCCAGCGGAGGAATGAATCTGCGGGACTCTGCTGAGTCAGTTGAGTGATCGTGTTTTGCTGGAGCCGACATCAAGTTAGTGATTTAATTTGAGTCGCAGATGGATGAGATCAGTGGAAGATAGCGACACAGAGGAGAGACGATCGGAGCCTCTGTTGCTGCTGTTAAAACACCGGTTTGAGATGTTTGTGATAAACCATGTCTGTGAATATAACCAGATAACCTCGGATCAAAGGCTCAGACCTGCTTATAATGATATAAACTAAAATATTTTCATTTCCTGAAGAAAATGTGTGTGATTGCTGCATATGCTGCTGCCACCGCTACCTCTGCTCGCAGGCACAGCTTCTGAAAGAGTCCCAGCAAGAAGTGTTTGTGATTTACATGTGAAGATACCACCCAAAATTGAATACTACTATACACACAAACAATGTGGCATTATGTAAAGCGTCCCCAAATTAGCTTGCAATCCAATTCAGTTTTGAAGAAAAAAAGGGTCCTGTTGAATGCATCGGGCCATGCCTTTAAAAGTTTAGTAACTAATTACAAACAATAGTGGCAGTAACAATAATATGCCCTGTATCTACAACACTGGCCTGTACCCTGTATCTACAGCACTGAACTCTGTCCTGTATCTGTCCTGACCTCTGTAACTTAGGTATCATTGTCAAAGGGACTTGATCAAATCTGAATCAAATAGACAGTACAGACCAAATCCTTCCTAACTCTCTAAAAGACAACTAGTTTCGCTCAAACTTGTGAAATCAAGTTAATATTAACATTATTGTTACTATTATTTGAATCAATAAACAGAACAGACGTCTGACCTGTATACAGCACTGATCTCTGTCCTGTATCTGTCATGTCCTGGACTACATGAAATATGCTCTGAGACATTACAAAAGACAGTGAATATCACTGCGTACTCAAACTGTAATGTGATATACAGTATCCAAACAATGTCTGTGGTGATTTTGGTAGCATTTGAATAAAGACTTGTTACACGAGATATAAATGTTAATTGATTTTGCATATTTTGAAAAATATAGATTGACTGTTAAATACACTAACTACATGCTTTAATATGTTTAGCACATCTCCATGGGGCACCTGTGTATCAGGTTTGACGACTTTAGCATGTATAGTATTTGAGATTTGGCTGACGAGCCATTCTTTAAAAAACTGTAAATCAAAAAGATGAATATTAGCCAAGTTGAATTCGTCTGTCTGCAAAAAATATGCCAGTAGAGGTCCAAAAATTGTACAGAAGAATAACAAACATATGAAATAAAGAGTGAAGAGAACAATGTGTGATTGTTGCAAATCATACAACTAGAAAATGCATTTCCTGATGAAAATGTAGTGTGAATGCTACAGCTCAAATGATTTCTAAAGCATTGCTGAATAAAATGACAGATTTCTGAGTTTAAACATTGTTGGAAACATTGGGGATAATGTTAGTACACAACTCAACGACATATATAATAAGGATCTGGCGTTTATAGACAGTTTAATGTGGAAATTTAAATACCATAGCTTTAATATTATTTCTTAAAAAGCCACCACCAAAAACAGTTGTTTTCATGTTTGTGTATTTTTTATCCAACACACCAGTTCATACAGGTTTCATGAGAACTTTATTTATACAAAAACAAAACAAAATGATTAATGTCTGGTGCTGCTTGTACAGTACAGGCCAAAACAACAACAACACAGGTCCTCAATCAGCTGTTTTTCATTGTAAAGCATTAAAACTGGATTGAGATAATTGTAAAAATGAACAAAAATGCAACATGGAAACAGAGCTGTAATCAAGAATGAAAAAATGGTAATATATGCAAGAGATGAAACCTTCAAACCATATAATCAAATACTATCAATCTACTGCATTAAAATCCCCACCAACACAGTTTGACTCAGCAGGAACATAAATACAGTAGTAAGTTAAAAGCTATACAGAAAGTGTATTTTTCAGAATAAGACAGTGTACTGATATATAATGACAGCACTATAAGCCGAGCTACATAAAAAGTATCTGATGACTGAAAATCCTATCATCCCGATAAAAGCTGTGACCTCACTAATCACTCCTGGAGAATAAAGTCAGTATGCTCACTGAACTTCAAAAGAAACTATGAATATCAAGCAGCAAAATTGAAAAAAAAAAAAAATTAAAACATTCATACGGCAAAATTCAGCAGTGCTCAAAAAAGCTTTGAAGCCGCCAAACACCATGTCTCAGACGACCTTAAATCCACTACATTCACTTTCAGAAGAGTAACTGCAGTCTAATGTCTAAAATATGACAATCAACATAAGCTTTGCGTCACAAATACTTACAAGTGACTGTGTTGCTATGAAAGATGCACTGAGTAAAGATTTTATCAAATTAATGTTTTGTTTTCTAAAGTCAAACTTAACTTTTTTATATTATTCAGATAACTATAATTCCAAAGTTTCCAAATCTGTCATGCTGAATTTTGGGGAAAAGTGTTGAATATTTCCATTTGGTGGACCAGTGCATCTATTAAAAAAACACTTTCACTATTTCACTCAGTGGAAAAATAATGCAGCTTAATTGTAAAACTGGTAACAAAAACAAAATTATTCCTATTTCCAAGTGATTATACACTAATGAAAACATACCTATGAATATTATATTAATTTTCTGCCAATAGATCCTCCAAAATGTTACACACTGGACCTTTAAGGGGAAATTTAAAGAGTTCCAGCGGTTAAGAGACACTTGTTTACTTGTTTTATGAATTCAACAAACAATTGAACAAAGCCGTGCTGTAAGGTAGCCCATTTGTTGCTCCAATAACAAAGACAACCTCATTTTGAAGGTGTTTAAAACATAAAAGCAAAATAATTCACATCTTAAATTAGCTGTTAGCAAAACACTATATAACTAGCTATCTAATCTACAACAATTGTTAGCTTGCTAGTTACATTTAATAGATAATGTTAGCCAAATACTAAAGGCGGGACACAGGACGGGTCAATTCACTGATTCAAATAGCTCTGGTGTAACATTCACTGACCAGTTGGAGAACAATGAAAACACTGTAAGCATCATACAGCCCTTATAGTATTCATATCCTGTTGCTGCGTTGTAACTGTTACTCTCCTGTTTTATTCCACTCTAACTTATTCCTTCTATTTTATTTCACTCATTTAAAAACCTATTTATATGTCTTTTATATTATATCTCATCTTAATGCCTTTATATCTTATGAAAAGCACTTTAAATTGCCTTGTTGTTGGAAGGCGCTATACAAATAAGATTGCCTAGCTATCCACTCAAATCTTTACAACCATTCATCAGCTATCATGAACACAATGTGAGGCTGATTGAATGGAGTGAAACTAAATGGCAATTTAGCCCTATCACTTTACTATAATTTAATGCTACTATGGTAACTGTAAACCATATTTTATCGCTCCATGAGCAACTCTCTGCCCATCGTACTGCCAACTCCAGATAACTTCTCATCTAGTTTTTGTACCACATGAAATGAAAGCAGCATGGATCATCACATGTGTTGCCTCATTTCTGGGTAATGAAATCCCAACACTTAAATATTTTTGCCCGGTGCAGCTTTAATGTCTATCTAAGCATTCACTGAGGCTGCTTTTAAGCACCGCAAAGTTTACTTAATCTCCTTTCTACTATTTTGCATACAGAAACCAGTCTGACAGTGGATACATTTTGTTCTATTTTCTCTCCAGGTATCTCAGAGACCAGCTGAGTCCTGCACAGACCAAATTTCACCTCTCCAGTTTAGGCAGTATGTACAACATCATATGTACATCCAGATAAAAGATCAACATATGAACTTCTGATCACCATTCATCATCACTTTCAAAGTTTTAGCAACCATTTACCTTCTTTCCTTCATTCTTTCCTTTCTACTATCTCTGTGCAAATAAACCTCAACCTCAGTTTGGACTCACAAATAAGAAACAAAATCCTAAACCTGAATTTTTCGTAGTGCATTCAAAATAGAAATTCTCATATTCACGTCAAGTTGTTTAAATTAATTGTTAAAAATAGATAACATCTGATAGAGTAACTTGACTTGACACTCTGAAATACAGTAGATTTAATAAATAACCAGTTCTGATGAGTTTCTGGTGTCAATACCGATTCCCATCTCAAGAACTTCTGTTTTAACACATTCTGGCGGATAAAGATATCCATCATCGATGACGACCAATCACAGACCTTCTTTTTAAATCCTGGGCATTATGATCTTTCTCCAGTGTCCCCCCTCCTCGTCGTTGTCTGATCTGACGTCTGATCTACTTCGTGTAATCCTCTTCTCCTATCCGGGTGGCGCCGGCCTCCTCCACAGGCCCCTCCCTTTTGGTTTCCATGGCGACCTCTGTGTAGGTGACCCCAGGGAGCACTGCTGGCTCCGCAGTCTCTGCCTCAGCGCCCTCCTGGCCCTCAGCGACTGCTCTCTCCTTCTTCAGCTTGATGCGGAAGGTCTCTTTGGTTGGAGCCTTCTTGGCGATGTTCTCCTTCAGCCGCTCGCCAGACTGCTTCAGTCGCTCGCCGGCTTGGTGCATCTTGTCTCTCCGCTCGGCAGGCATGACCTTCTCGCCCAGGTTGTGGAACTTGGTGCCCAGGTTGTCTTTGGTTTTGTTCATCTTCTCCTTGGAGAAAGCCGCCTTCAGGGTCTCTGTACTCTTCGCGACTGATTTCTTGATGCGGGCAGCCCGGGAGGGGTCGGCCTCTTCCACACTCAGGTACTCCTCATCGGAGGAAAGGTCGACAGGGACGTCGTAGGAGTCAGGCTCGATCTCAAGCCCATCCAGGCCGGTTCCTTTGGGAGACTTGGTGACGGCCACTGATGGGATCTCTGTATCGCCCTACAGAAGAAAGAAGAAGAAAATATACAATTAGGAAAACAGGGCTTCTAAACAGGTACATCAGGACAGTAAAGCCTTATTTCCACTACATCCTCGACTCCCTTTTGGTACTTTGTTTTCCACTGTAGACCTTTAATTGTATCCAGTCAACGCAGACAGAGCTGATTAGCGACAGTATTCCAGCAGTTGGGAAACAACCCACGGGAGTTTTACTTTGGTCTTCAGAAGCTGCAGCCTTTATTCACTGACAAACGGCGACCTATATACATTGTTCCAGAACGGACAAACCAAACTCTGGAAAGGGCCTTTTAGGTTTTTCACTTGGTTGAGGTGAGGGGTTTCAGTTTACTACAATCTGCAACCTCACTGCTAGATGCTGCTAAATATTGGACACAATGGAACTTTGATTGACAAATTGTTTCAGCTGTACTCGTGTTTAACTGTTGGGTAGTTTAATTTATAACAAAACATCATATAACATTATAAGCTCTTCATATGTTTTGTGTGCAAAAATCTTACTTTGAAAGTAAACCTGTAATTAAAGTAACCTGTGATTAAAGGTAATTGTAGTGGAGTAGAAGGTGAAAGTAGCATGAAAAGAACAGACTCAAGTAAAGTACAGGTACCTCACATTTGTACTTAAGTACAGCACTTGAGTAAATACTTTCCATCGCTGATGTGGTATCTATGACTTTACAATATAATGAGAAGGACCCCTTCAAGGCTTTTCACACTCTTCGTACAGCCTTGTAGGTGTTTTCCCTTTTCTCCCTCTCTTGTTGCACCTGTTCAGGCACAACGACTTTTCATTCTTAATGCCATGCTGAAGTTGTGACCTCACCTAGTTTTTGGCATATCTCAGCCAGACTTCAGCCCAAGCACAAGTCTAATCAGTCAGGTCAACTGACAACACCTTTGTGGGTGTGCAGAGCCTTTAATTAGATCCCTTAAAGGAAAACTCTGACATTTGGGGCAGTTTCTGTCTGATTCCAGTCTTTGTGCTAAGCTACACGTCCTGGACCTGTCTCTGTACTGGATGCTGAAACTGATATCCGTCTGAAACATCTGGAAGACAGATAATAAGAGGATTTAAAAAGTATTAAAGCGCTTTAAAGTTTAAAAGTTTTGCTGGATTTTTAATCTCAGTATTCCCAGAAATTTATCAGGCAAAAGTCTGGTTTGCTAAGATTGTGAGCCCACTGATCAGTTAATAAAATGTTACACTTCATATCGACATTGACTTTCACAAGGCTGTGGATCAATCACTGCACTGGACACACACAGATGAAACTGATATCCATCTTCTCATCTGTCTCTTCTAGCCATTATGGATAAATTGCTATGTTGCTCATTGATGCAGGTCCAGATAGAAAACATGATATTCCTTTGAGACACACTGACAGACCTGACCTGCAGCGTCTTGCCTCAAACACACTGGCATCTTCATGAGATCAAGTTTTTTCTATTTTTACAGACGAGGGGTAACAGAGACTCATTCAGACAGGAAGCTGCTGGCAGGAACAACACCTGTAACGTAAGATGGCTGATAATAATAATAATGATACCATCCAGTTTTAGCTGTGGGGCAATGACGGTCGGTCCTCCACTTTGGTTCAGACTGAAAGATCTCGAATTCTACTGGATGGATTGTAATAACTTTGGTGATCCTCTGATTTTTCATCTATTGCCATCATCAAGTTAAAGTTTCAATTGGTCCGACTAGACCACTCCCATGTTCTGCAAGGTAAATTTATTGTTTTGTCAATGGAATCTGGTGGCTTTGAATAGAGCAAGATTACAGCTGTATCTGGTTAAACAAAAGATCAATCTCTGGAGGGATCCTTTTAGCACTTTTAGTGGATGTACCTTGACGGGCAGATTTTTCCCCAGGGATTAAATTAAACTTACATTGCGGCCATTACAGCCCTTTTCACAAATACTTTAAGAGCTGACTCTGTGAATTAAAGGGACACTTCACCCATTTGCATTAAGCTTTGTATCATTAGAACCCCAGTCATATTTTTGAATGGTTGTGCATCATTCCCTCACTTTCCCTGAGAGGGGAGAAATAAGGATTTTAGTGTTGCACTTCCTGCTTCCAATGATGTAAAAATTGTCATTTTGCGTCATTGGAAGCAGGAAGTCTCATATCTCTGTAGAGGGGGTGAGACTACAAACACTACCTCTCATTTTTTTTTCACTCACGCTACAGACCTATTACAGATCAGTGGGCGGGACTACACCTGCAGAAACTAAAAAATATAACCGCCATCTTGTTTGGAAGCTAAGCGGAGGCGCTGTGGAGCCAGACGTTACGACTATGGTAATCAATCTAATATGGAAGAAATTTCGAAAGTATGATGGTCGAATCAGATGTTTGTGGCTACCTTTATGAGCCGCAATATAGCGAGCAGCAGCTGAGGCTGAACAGGAGGCGGCTGAGGCTTCTGCAGCCGAGGCAGAGGACCTGCCTGTTTCGGACGAGGAGCCCGGACTGGCTCAAGCTGGGGTGGACTGCTGGTGCCTGTGCTCTCACTGTGCGCCTACGGACACACGGACGTCTGACGGATCGTGTCCTTTTACCCGCTGATGTGGTGCAGGCAATCCGACAGTATCCAGCTCCAGATGGCCAGTACTGCGGCACCGAGACGTTGAGGACGCTCAGGAGGAACTATAACTGTCATTGTTAATATATTCATTTTTGTTGTTGTTGATATATTTCTGTAAATAAATGGTTTACATTCACGTTGTTGTAGTCCTTGATAGTGTTAGTGGGAGCAGCTTGCGGAGCTGTGCATTGTGGGAGTTGTTGTCTTTAATACAAATGCGCCCTAAAGTCACTTTCTGTCTTTTCTCGGTCAAATAGGCACCAAATTCAAAATGTATGTTACATTTCGACTACATATACAACCCACTTTCAATAAATATTAATGTTTCCACGGGTGAAATGCTCCTTTAAGGGTTCATTTCAACCGATCCAGTATTGATGATCAACAAAGGCAGTTTTGATGAGTTTTATTTTGTTTCTCTCCCATTATTTTGATCTGAGATACTGGTGCTCTAGTGCAACATCCAGTGGTAAGTCAATTATATATATATAACCTCTAAATTCTGTGAGTTGTCACATTTAATTAATAATAAGCTACATTTTTATCAAAATCTGTCACACTATAAGATTCAAATGTTTTTTGCAACCAATCAGACTTTTTTCTGGGAAAAGATTACTGTTATAGTATATGTGATAGCCTGTGATTCTTTTGTCTCGTTTTTTTAAATATATGCCAAATGTAAAATAAGCTTGATTGTCTTGTTGTTTCTTGACACTTTTTGATGTTTCTTGATGCCAACTGAAACAAACTAGCTCCTGATGGAACCTCCTCCCAGGCCTGCTCCTGCTGCGCCCTACAGGTGACTTTGGATGTGAAAGCAAATTAATCCTAATTAAACTGTGGCCACCTGCAACGATCGCACTCATTAATCAGGGAGGAGTCATCAGAGCACGTCCAGACACTGTGAATGACACAATAATTACACCAGCAGGGAATGTGGGTCGAGGCATGTATTAATAACCTCGGGTGGTGGCAGAGGAGCAAGAGAGACCAACAGGAAGTTCAGACTCTGCCGTTGAGCTCGAGCCAAAGCCATCAGCAGAAAGACAGCAAACACATTAATTACGTGAACACACACACAGACTAACAAGCCAGTATCACTCACACTCAGTGTGGTTTTCATGTTTTGGAAGGCTCCACCAGACCATCTGCACAGTTCAACCAAATAAAAACACACCAGTCAATGTTTTACCTGTCAACACATAAAATCATTATCGATAAAACCTAAAATACATTTAAACTGAAGTAATGAGCCTGTTTTGGAAAAAAAATGGAAGGAAGAAAGTTCATATAGTTCTGTAGAAATGTAGGGAGTAACAGTAAAAAGTTGTCAGAAAAATGAATACTCAAGTAAAGTACAAAAAAAAATAATACAGTAACACAGTACTTTCCAGTTACTTCCCTCCTCTGAATTAGGGGGACTTTAAGTACAATACTTGAGTAAATGTCAGTCCCTCCAGGGCTTCGTAGTAATATTTTGCAATGAAATTGCAGAGGGAAAACATGGCAAAAAACAAAAAATTATAATTCAATAACAATCGAAGACATCTTGGTCCAGTGAGAATAAAATTGATTGTAGTTTGGTGATGTGTGGCTCAACGTTTTGCACGGGGAACTGCTATGATTGTCAAATTTGCAGGAAGGTTGTGATGACTGCAAGGGCTCATAGAAATCATAGGGAATGATCATCAATTGTTGCAATCTCAACACCGCATGTTATTGGACGTACTACAACGTACATAGTTACATTGTACTTATGCTTATTTATAGTTAAAGGACTGCGTGTAGGATCTTGTGCCATCTAGTGGTGAAGTTGCACATTGCATCTTACTGAACACAGCTTGCATCTATATTTGACAACCTGGGTTTGAGAACAGGCTGTGAAGTGTGAAGGAGAGAAACTATGGTAGAGCCAGTGTTTGTCCCTTCTGGGCTACTGTAGAAACATGGTGGTTCACCATGGTGACCCTCCATGGAAGACAAAAATCGCTCATTCTAAGGTAAAAAAAACACAACAGTTCTTATTTTCAGGTGACTATACACTAATGGAAACATACCGATCAATATTATATTCTATTTCTGCCAATAGATCCTCATCAACGTTACACACTGAAACATTAACATTAATAAGAACAAGCTCTGTTATCAACAAATAATATTACAGGAAAATATAAAACAAACAATTCCTCTATTGTAGATGTTAGAGCAACATTCTGTGTTTGCTGACCTCTTGTTTCAATTGTGTTTATGTCTGTGGGAGATTTAACTCATAAACTTGTCATTGCTCAGCCTCTCTCATTGCCACACAGCATAAATATTACAAACCAAAACCCATTAACTCCTCTGAAATTACACACTGTCCTCTAATGTCCAGTGTTGTGAACAACAGCCGAGGCAGACTGGCCCTGGGTGTAGACCAGCAGTCATTTATCTTTTTCTTATTACTGTCCCAGCCTTCATTATTCAGCCACTGGCGACGACTGTCTCCAACAAACCGCCTGTTGCTTCCTGGTTAAATGACTGCAGCTGAAGCTCTATATTAGGAGATGAACGGAGGCCTCAGAATAACCGACAGCACATCAGTCATGAGGAAACTCAACACTGCAACTGTCTCTGCTGCAGGCAGGACGGAGAGAAAGCTTGAGCCGCCCGGGACCGGACTGAACTAAACCTGGACTCAGTGTAGAGAAATACAATGAGTGAAGAGGGACCAGCAGGAATACAGAGGAGGGATCTGTTGAAGTTGGAACTACGGGAGCAGAGAATGGCCGTGTTCTCTCTCTCGAGCTCACAAGTTAATTATTTTGTTATCTGGATAAAACAAGCTATGTTATCTCGAGATAATGAGATAACCCATTTCCACGAGAAAATAAAAGGCTATTACCTCTTATTACTTATACTATCAGAGTGCCATGCCAGCATGCATAGATTGCATTGCAGTAAACAAAACTACACATTTTTGCTTTGGCTTGCTGTTCAGTTATTAATCCTCCAGGACAGTCATGATCTTGAAGGCTAAAAGACGCATTTTCGAGTTTTCTATAACTATCCGGTAATCTCAGGAAAACAAAAGTTGTGATCTCTTTATCTCAAGAAATTGTCTTTTTGTTTTTCTTGAAATAACAAAATAATTAACTTGTGATTTTGGGAGAAAAGCATTAAAAGTAATTGCATGCACAGCCGTTCTCGGCTTAACGGCACTCTGTCACCGAGAGACAGTCGACTACATTAAGTCAAAGCTAGCCAGCCATGGCTAGCCTTAGCTTCTGTAAAGCTAAAAAAAAATGTACTTACTGATTTTTCTCTATTATCCGTTAATGAAAAATATCTCTGATGAGGTTGCATCGTGCTAATTTATTGGTATTTTAATTTTCTACAAAAAATAAATGAAGCAGTAGTTTAATCCAATCATGATAGAGAATAAAAAGCAGGTAAACGTACTAAAAGTAACTAGCAGATTAGCAGTAGCACAGCTTTGGATTTAATTTGATGTGGTTAAGCTACCAACTATTTATTATAACTTTAGGTTGCATTTGTTTCTCATATTGCAGAGACAATTTTCAGTAAATGTTGGGAACTAAAGCCGAGATTGAGTCTTTCAAGCAGTATTTGACCAATTTCTTTAGGAATTAGCTTTGACTTCCAAACTATCTGTGATGTCACAAATCATGCTCGTAGGCCCATTAAAATCTGATTTTCACATTACTTAAATGTAGTGTTTCAACAAACGATGTCTCTGAACACAATCCAGGCAGGTATTACATTGTCACCACGACTTCATTGCAAAAACAATTTAGTAATATACAAGGATGTGGGCAATATAACGCATTAATATTCTGTAATCATCAAACAGCTGTTACTTATCCAGCAGACACAGAGAAAGCTCACTAATCACCCTTCTGGAGTTGGGTTTGTTTTCACCTGATGGGAGTCCGATATTCACTCTCTTTCAGCTCTGTTTTTGGTCTCCACTCCTGAGGGAAATATCTGGCTCTGAAGCTGCTACATTGTCCACTTTTTTCAGCTAGTCTATAACTGTGTCTGTCTGCTGTTTGGTGCAAAGCAGGTAGTTTACGGTGATGAAGCTACCTGCTCCTGCTGGAAACACTGAGACTGAATCCGCCAAAATCAGTACAAGCAACACTTTTAACTTTAGACATGATCCATGGTGCAGCTTTAAAGTCCCATTGAAGGCACTGAAGTATCAAGTAGTGTCAAAGTTCAGTAAATGTGCTGCTGTAATGTCAGCTACATGGTTCTGCTATTTTATGTCCAGCCCTGTCTATATTTGTTTACATTTTGTTCTATTGGTTCCAGTAAAAGTCTGCTGAACTAGCTTTTAGTAGTTCCTGCTTGCAGGATGCACAGACAAATATCACTGGATTACTTTGATACTGAAGAAAAAAGTTCCCTCCAGTCAGAAATCAGTGTTTCTTCTTGTTCCTACAGTCTACAGTTCCTAGAGTTTGACACTAGAAGGATGTTTTCACATTCATCTGCTGAAATTGGAAAGTTTCTCTGAACTCACTGAACATCTGACGTTAAGGGGCGGGGCCTATATGTATGATTTGTGACATAACAAATAGTTTGGAGGTGGTAAATGGACCTGTACTTGTATAGCGCCTTTCTAGTCTTCGGACCACTCCAAGCGCTTTTACACTACGTGCCACATTCACCCTTTCACACACATTCACTCAGTGATGGCAAAGTCCATCGAACAGAAACTAACTCATTCATACACATACACACCAATGGCATCGGGAGCAATTTGGGGTTCAGTATCTTGCTCAAGGATACTTCGACATGTGGCACCAGGAGCCGGGGATCAAACCCACAAACTTCCGATTAAGGAATGACCCGCTCTGCCTCTGAGCCACAGCCGCCCAAGGGTAACCCTGGTCCAGTATGTAACTTATAGTGCATTGTTGAAGCCTCCAGTGCACAGACACTGATAATAGACTTTACAGTGAAGGAGGAGACATCTTGTGTCCAGCAGGAAAACTTTACAAATAAACAACATTAGCATATTCATAGATTCTTGAATTTATAATGCAGTAGAAGGAGTAGATGTCTTTTTAAGGATTTTAAGGTGTAAAATATGACAATTTGTAGAACAATGTATGTCTGAAGAGGATCTTTAAGGTTGGGGAAAGATTGTGATTTAGGTTAACTTCTGAGTAATGTTGTAGTCACTACTAGTGGTAAGTATTCCAAGATTGCCTATTTTGGCAATAACTTCAGTACCAACATTTTTGTGATTTGCCAGGTATGTTATTTAACAACTTTTACTCATTATGTTAATAGAAAACATTATTTGGCATTATGTTTCCCTCAAAACTCTTGCAACTGAAGTTGTATATAAAAATAATATTCTAGGAGACAGGGCTGTATAGTTATATATTATTTTGTCTTCCTTAGTTTGTCCGACATTATTATCTATAGCAGCAGCAGGTCAGGACGATTGACACAGTCCCTCGGCCCCCCTCTCTGTATATTGACCCCTGTGATAAGCTGCTATGTCAGACCCTGACTGTGGCTGACAGCAGTTTATAGTGTGTCCCTGCTGGCAGTGAGGCAGAATGCTGCGGTCCCAGAATAGGTCTCTCTGTCACGGATCCACAGCAGCTGTTAGCAGCACATAGCGCCCTGGTTACTATTCTGAAGTCTGGACGTTAACGAGGACAACGTCTTCATCGAATACTGGCTGCTGAATGTATATCTGCAGAGCCCAACGCAAAGACGAGTGTTTGTCTCTGATTTATTGTCATCCATCTTTAACATCGTTTCAATTTTATAACAAATTTCAGTGAGTAAGAGAGTTGCTGTGTCACATTAAGAGCTGGATGAGAAGAAAAGTTTGTGGGAAAACTGAATGAAAATGCAATTTATCAGTAAATGTAAAGATTAAAGGTACAAACTATAAGCTTTTAGCTTAGCTCAAGCTGTAACTAAAGTCTGACTTTTTGTGCTTCACGAAAAGTATTTTTTGTCCCTTCCTGTATTTTTATTTATTCACTGCATGAATAAACCCTTTCCACAAAGGATTTACTTCTATAAACTGCTTGGGCTTATTTTTAATCATGGAATATATTTTATAGAAAATGAAATTGTTGCCCTCAATACAAGAGAAGGAAGTAAGAAAATTAAGTAATTCAAGAGCACAATTTGTCAAAGGTTAAACGATTACTTTAAGAAATTTGAAAACTTATATAAAACGTGGATAGTGAAAGGGCTGGATCAACCTCCACTGAGCAGCTTTTATTGTGCTTCAGTGGTGCCAAACAAATTTGTAATTAATCAAAGTACCAGAGATTAATTGTCGTATAGCAAAAACGGTTCACACACTGCAGACTCTGAATGTTTCTGATTTAGGCAGCTGCTCAAATTTCGACACTATTCTCCTCTTGTCTGACCAAAGCTGCACTCAGACAGCCTGCAGCGATGTACAGAGTCTTTGATCGCCGTTAAAAGTCCTCTGAGTTCAGAGCAACGTCTCTTTCTGTCATCTGACCAGCTGCTTCCACAGAACTCCCACAGCACCCCAATTTAATACCATTATAAAGTCTGTCCATCTCAGCCTCCTCAATCAACACGAGAGCCTCAAAGTATTCTCACTCTCTTTACACTTTTAAAGAACGTATCGTGTGTGTGTTTGGAGATATGACACCTCGTTTGGTTTATTTTCCAACCCTTCCTGTTCAGAGAAGGAATATTTGCCCATGCAAATGTTGATTTTTAGGCTCAAAAGCACTCCAATGGTTGTGTTCAGTGGAGTGTTTCAGATTACCAATTAAAATCTGAAGTGAATCATCTTGTTTTCACTCGTCTCACCTGATCTGATTAGGGTTGTTCGATGAAAGCGTGCCCTCCTTACGTAATGAGGAAGCTTTTCTATAAATTGCCAGTGTTACAGAGTCGAGGGCTCTTAAGTGTTGAACTCAAACCACATTTCATTTCCTCACATCCCCGCTCGCCCTCTCACTGTGTCCACCGCCTAATGAATTGAGTCAGAGCTCATTTGAGTTAAGATCTCGTTGCTTGGCACAGAGTTTGTACCGCTTCAGGGAAGGAATCCACTTTATTTTTGGGACTTAATTTAATTATGCTCCAGTTCCTCGTAAATGGGAACCTGGATGGGACCCTGGATCTGATAGTCCTGATAGAGTGGGAGCTGCTCCACCTCGACATCCACTGACTGCCACCAGTGCTTCAGAGATTCTTATTTGAGTGTTGAAGATGTTTTTTTAAACTGTCCTCAATGAGTATGTTCACATGCATACTAATTATTATTCCAAATATGACTATATTCCACATTTGATAAGGGTCATGTAAACAGCATATTCAGTTTGGATATTCCTAATAAGCCCTTATTCCGAATGGAGAAGTTTCCAATTAAAACGATGAATATTGATGTTAAATGCCACCTATTTGTGGTTTTACTAGCCCACAGTTTGTGAGGCTGGAGTAGAGATGCATACACGAAAACCCACATGTTTGATTGGAAGGAGGAACACACCTACTGTAAAACAACATTGTAAAAGACTTGGATGTCAACAGGTTTTTTTCTTTATGCAGAAATATTACCAAGGACAACCTTTTCAAGAAGGTGGTGGAACGAATGAAAAATGGAGGCTGTCCACCACCAGTCGAAAAAATCCTCTTTTGAGAGAAGAGACTAAATGAAACATAAAGTATGCCATTAACAGTAATCAGAGAATGCACCCCTGCTTGTAAGCAGAATTATTAGTGGAATTTCCAATTTTCATTAGCTTAGTAGGAATATTGTCTCTTTCTGAATAAGGGCAAAAAACGAAATATTTGTGTGCATAGTCAGTGTTAAAGGTCCAGTGTGTAGGATTAGTGGCATCTAGTGGTGTAGTGGTTGATTGCAACTCCCTCTCTTCAGCCTACCCTTCCAAGCACAAAGGAGAAATTACAGTGGCCACAAAATGAAAAACACCAACGCCCCTTTCTAGAGCTGGTGTTACCCTATGGCTGGAATAAAGCCTAAAAAACATCCAAAAGTATGAAAAGTATAAACAAATGCAAAGATTTACATTTACAACAGTAGAAAATTCCTAATTCTTAATTTTATTGTTTCAGCTCTAAGCGTACTGCATTAAGGTTTAGAAAGTATTTGACAGTGTACCTCCAGTTTTACTTGTTACTGCTTATATTTTAATTTCTAGTCCCAGAAAAGCAAACTATCTTTAAATCTTTAACACTTTAATCCAAACTTCTGCTTACCTGATAGATGACAACGCGGAACTTGTTTCTGGTGAGCAGCTCATCCTGCGTGGTTTCAACCTTCTTGACGCGGACGTTTTGCTTCTCAACACGTGTCCGGACCTCCTTGACGTTGGCGCTGACCTTGCGGGTTTTCTGCAGGAGCTTCTCCACCGTGCCGCTGGTGTCGGTGTGGTCCTTGGCCAGTTTCAGGACATCGCCCTGGATGGTTTTGATGTTGTTTTCCAGCTCCAGCTGACGCTCCTCCATGCGCTGCTGGCCGGACTGGACGTTGTCGATGATGCCAGCCACGCGTTCCAGCAGAGACAGGATGGTCAGGGCACTGATGGGGTTCCCAGCTTCGTCCTCCACCCCGATGATCTCCAGCTTCTCCGGGACACCCGCCGTGCGATATTTGTGCTGATCCATTGCAGTGTTTCAATGACTGGGGACGATCTCTCACTTCGGATTTGGTTTAATGTTGTGTGGTTTAGTTTGGGGAAGGGAACCAGGGCTGTTGGAGTTACCAGCAGGGAGACCGGAGAGTGGCAACACCCAACCGCTGTGACCCAACTCAGGTCTGGGGACAGGAGAGAAGAGAAACTCCACCTACCGCTTTTAAAAAAGGCTTCAGGATCCAAAGGGAACCTGAATTCAGCCCCCATCGGGATGTGGGCCAACTCAGAGGGGAGAGGCAATGCTCACACGAACCCCCTCAAGCTAAAAATAAAAACCCTTTGTAAGGCGACACTAGACATTTTGGGAAAGCAGAGGATGATGGAATTTCCCATCCAGGTCCTGCTCTGCTTTGTTAGAGCCATGCAGACTGATTCATAATTTTCCGTTATTGCACATGTTCATGCTAGCAGCTGCGAAACATGTACATCAACAGCAGATTAGGAGTCATTCTGCAGCTCTGCAGTCACAGACGCAGAGAAGCCACAGTTGTCTGGTCTGATTACACAGTGCTGGAATGTTTTGGGGGGATTAAACATTGCAGTGCTGCCCTTTTTACTTTCCCCTGGGCAGCAGAGTCCAAACATTGACTGTGACTGAGATCTGAAGCTCTTTATAGAGACGACGAGAGGAGTGTTAGACTGACACTATTTTAACACTCACTGCTCTGAACAGAAGGATTTATTTATTCTGAGCATTACTTATGTGCTAAGTGTTCACTACATGTTGAGACGCTGTATTTAGTGGAATGATTAATAGGCCTTTTTCACAGCAGGCATTCTGAGATGAAATAGTCGGGTAAACACAGGTGTTGCCAATGATTCTCATTAAGGCTACATTCCATTTAGTGTAGCAAAGCTTTCAGAATTTTTATTTTTATAGAATAATTTATTAAATAATTGTTTTGGAAATCTGTTGTTATTTTAGAAGAAGAAGATATACTTTATTAATCCCCAATGGGGAAATTATTTTTTCACTCCTACTTTACACACTGGCCCGAAATACAATCATGCACATGCAGGGCTTATAGACATGAAACGTGGAGAGATGGTGGAGTGATGGGCTGCCACGTAGTACTGCGGTCTGTGCTGGACTTGAACCGGCGACCCTCTGGTTCCCAAGCCAAACATTTTTAAGGATAAGCTTTCGAGACTTCCTTTCATGCCAATGTGGTGTCATAGGATGGCAAATACATAGAATGCCTTTTAAGGTCGTTTTGCATGTATTTCTATGAGTTTTTAACTTTCAGGTAATCCCAATTTGGTTAGGTTTAAGCTTCAAAACTACTTGATTAGGTTTAAGAAAACATCATGGTTCGGGTTAAAATAAGTACGTTACTTACACCACTTCAGTTACGTATGTAAGCTAAGTTACATTAAGTTTGCCCAGAACACGTATTCACATCCACTCAGGTCTTTGCAATAATTGAAATCGCATTAGCATTGTGTTAGCCAATGTTAGCAAATGCAAATTTATCATTTTACATTAGCGATGGTTTTACAAAGTTCATTTTTGTTATATTGATTTAACTACTAGATATTGTGTCTTTATGCATTTTTTCTTTTAATTTACAGTTGTGCAGTTGTTTTCTGCTGAAATAACACAAACATAGAATTCATTTTCAGTTTAGTTTCTCTCATCCTCTTTATATTCAGCGACATTCAGCAGGCCTACTAAAAACTTCACCCCGATATTTCCTGTCTATATAGGAGGCTCTAGGTTACTGGACAACATGAATGAATGTTGGATCATGATGGATATTTTTTACAGTGTGGTAGTTTGGAGATGACTGATTGCTGAATGTGTTCGACTGAAGCCAGCAGCTGCTCCTGCCCCTCAATACCCCCCAACCAGTCCTACCTCCCCCCACCTTCAGTCTATAACTCTATATTTACTCCAGGATAGCGTGCCTGAGTCCCTGCCCCTTGTAGAAATGTATGACACGCACGTTGGTTTATTTTCATGCGGAGAGGCGTTGACCTCTGCTCTGGTTCCATCTTTTAGAGCAGTTTTTAATTAGACAGGAGCTTCAATTAATGAGGTTATCAGTCTCCGCCCACCTGTCAGAGGTGGGCGGAGACTGATAACGAAGACATGGCAGGACATCATCTCGGTCCAAGTTTTCAAACCACAAAGTCCAAAAGCTCCTGTACATGGGGGTAGAGATTAGTAATCTCTATAATCAGATATTTTTTAATCTTTATTTGTTCAGGTAGGGTTAACTAAGAGGTAGCCTCACTTTTGCTGGAGCTCCCTGATCACATTCACACCTGGAAGCTTTCCAGTACAACCAGTCCAATCGGCTGGCCACTGAGCTGGTGGTAATGAGTCAGGCATCTGTTTCTTCCCCACCCAGATTTATCCTGCCGGTCTAGGGATTGCACCCACGGTCACAAGCTTGCTTCCCTAACCTTTAGGTCACCACTGCCCAAACTAGAAATGTGGATATGGCTGCAGAATCTGTAGGCAGGAGACCAAAACTTCAGCACTGGAAGTGTTCTAGCTTCCGTTTGTTCCGTCTTTGGTTGCATGCAGGTAAACAGTCCATGTGGAAAGCAAAAGGCGAAGAGGCAGAACAAATCAGCTGAAATACAATCTCAGAACCCTGGATATCCATATATCCGCTGTGTTTCACTTCAGTGTGTGTGCAGTCAGTTGCACTTAGAAGCTACTGTGTGTTTGGTAGAAGTTAACAAGATCCCTCACTTGGGGCTCTATACTCTGTATTGTGATGTAGTCTGGACCCAGGAAGATGGTCATAGCCTTACAGATATATTAACCTTAGTGGATTTCCAGAGTCTTCCTTCACTCAGATAAGGTGCCCTCATTTTTGTTGTTGCTTCTTCCACATGCGGACGTAGTCTTTGGCTGAAGTTGATCAGTCAGTGCAGCGTTTGCGCAGTTGTAGGTGTGTGTAGCCTTTTGTGACTACAAGCGTCCAGTGCTGGGAAGCAGCACGACCCCTCGTTTCCAAACACCACTGTAGACACGTGCTAACCCCCCCTTTTTCCCTGTTTACATGTTTACCCACAGTTTCTGGCAGGTCAGATTTCAGTGACCTAAAATGCAGTTTGCATGTGGATGAAAGGCGTAAAAACATAAAATGAGCCAAGTTTTTTCAGTTTTCCTGAAACGTCTGCAGCATCATAGCTTTAAAAATGTTGGTGGGGACAAGATAAACTAAGAGTATTACTATGATGATACAAATTCAGTATTGTAGGGAACTTACAGCTGTTAACTTGACACTATTTTAAGACCTTTTTTTTTTTATTTGTCAACTCCCAAGTTAAGTAAAATTAAGTTCACATGCTTTTTCGGACTGACATCCTCACAATGTTCCAGATAGATTTCTTGTTGTAAACACTGCCAACATAAGAAGATGGTGTATACTGCGTAATGTAGTATTTAGTATGGAATTAGGGCACAGTGTCTCTGTAGAACAAAAACAAAAGATAAGTCTTTTGTATGCGGGAACTGAAGCGTCTCCTCTGACTGATCACACAGGTCATCTCAATAATTTGTCTTTCAGCAGTGAAATCTCTCTCTCACACTCACACAAACACACAACACACACACACACACACACACACACACACACACACACACACACACACACAATATTTTTGTATAAAAAACATCATTAATCTGTCCCAGGAAGTGGAATAAAATAAGAGTAGTGTCAGAAGAAGAAACAGTCTAATCAAGACAAACCTCGCAGGACGAAGAGAGAAAAAAGGAACATTTCACTCAAATGACAGATCGGCACTCTGGCGTACATTAAAAAAACAGTTCCTTTTTTATTTTGTCAGAGACCAAAAGTAGCCTCTCAAAGTCTACATGCAGAATATTAACATGTCAAACACATTCTAGTCACATTTAGAGAAGTCACGACTGTGATGGTCGACAACAAGTATAAACACGTTGCTCAGCGGAGGGGTGGGGGTGGGGGGGACTGAACTACGACTTCTAGACGTAGAAGACGATACAGACAAACTCCTGTGACAGAAAATAAGAATTATAAACATACAGAGAAGAACTCGCATTTTGGACCTCAGCACAGCCTCAGAGTTTCAGTTCCTCGTCCACCGATACACAACGAGAAAGACGCACAAGTAAAAAGCTGAAATCTGGTGTCACCACTGGGCCATCCCTCCCTACTGAACCAGGTAAGGTAAATGACACATCTCAGTGACACGTCTCTACTAGCCATGCACAAGAAAATACAGATTATTATTGATAGCAGCGTTAATACTGAATCACTGGGAATGCTACTTCTTTTCTGGGGATTTAAATTTAGTTTAATCTTTTGACCTCTGGGGCTTGTTTTTTTTAATGATTCTTATTCTGATAAAAAAAATTTCCAACATGGATGTATTAAAAAGACCTGAACTTCCAAATTTGAAAATGAAATGAAAGCAAGCTTGCATTGCTTGAATTGTCTTCGGACACTGTAAGGTCGGATGATGTTTTATGATAAACCGGAAAATCAAGTGGATACACTCAGATGTGCTGCCTTTGTTTGCTGTCTTCTGCAGTTGTCCACTTTTCCAGTGAGCCAAACAAGCCTACAATTAGTTACATTACTAGTTACAGCCAAAAGAAGAGGAATTACAGTAACCTGTTACTTTATACTGCGTCACTCCCAACACTGCAGGCAGTAAGTTAACAAACTTTCTTGGTCACAAATCGAACAATAAGTTTACGCAATAATTGGAGAGTTTTTTGTACTACCAGGCAGTCCAAACTCCAGCACAGCAGGGTTATATAAAACTACATGGTGCTACACAGATGATGTTATAGCTTCTTCCTTGGATTCTTGGGTTCTCTGTTACCTTAAAGGTCAGCTCTATGAACATAGTTTGTTATTGGTTAATAATGTGATTCATCATGTCGAAGCTCACCCAAGCTGAACTCCATACAAAAGGTCAGTGTGGATTTAGTTTAATTGCACTACCCAATCCACTTATCCAGACCATACCTTTTAAATTAATTGGTTTTGGTCCAAACTTTCAGTGTTATAATGCTGGCGTGAACGGGTACGTTAGGACGTTAGGGCAACTATCTTTACCCATTCATTATCCCCAACTAATTTAATAATCACATGTAGCTTCAGTTTAAATGAAGTTCTTCATTTTTTTAAGTTCTTCTCTTCTTCTTAGCCTCAGTTTTAGCTGTTATTATTCTATAGCCTAACTAGTTACAAAGTGGAGTAAATGGCAGTAGACTTAATGCATAGTTAAATTCCCTACAAGTTCCTGATTAAGAAAATACCCCAGCTGTGTTCACATCAGACCTTCAGACCTTTTCACAAATAGACGTGTTTGTGACAATTCTGATGCCTGTAAAAAATTATATGGCAACGCCTTGACATGAACTGGTTTTCACAACAGCTTAATCAGACTGAGGTTTAAATACTGCTTGAAAATACTGTGTACAATTTGATGTATTATATACTACAAGTCAGTTTCTGCATCCAGATACCAAACACCGCAGAGTAAGAAAGGATTTCTCCAACCTTCTGAATACTGAACATCAACAAATGGCTATATCATTGGAATGCAAAGATTAATTGACATAAAAATGAAGTTAAGTAATTTCATGATTACAGTTTACGACCCTCTGAGCAGGCCTCTCCTTTGCCCACTAATTATACGCCATCACTGCACCAGACTAGGTGAGCTGAATCTCCCCAACGTCCAGACTCCGGCTCAGAAGGTCATCACACTGGCGTCCTCACTGGACGCTGCTAGGAGAAGGTTTAGTTTGAGATTGATTGACGGTACAATAATTAGTTTGCTGTAAAACATATACGGAAATGTAAAAAGTGTTAAACAGTTTGAGAGTGCTGAGGTGGGACGGAAGAGGAATTTGAAATGCGGTCAATAAGAAAATTCAGTGAAAGGTTTGTGACAATTTGCAAGAAAATTTTGAAAAAGCACAAAAAATCATAACTTGACCTACAGAATATTACAAAGGGAACAAAGACACAAGAGAACAACACAGAAAAGACTATGTCATTCATTGGATGTAAAGTCCTGTCGACATACTGTTACGGTTGTTGTTTGATTCACTATCGTGTGACTTTCTACATATTTTATTTGTCTGTCTTCACTGTTTAACGACTCCATAATATTCATATGCTAAGAGACTAGTGAATTAGCTGCACACCACTAATATCTGTAAACCCTGTTTCTGATCACATTAATACCAGAAGGAAACGGGGTCTTTAAGTAATATTTGCACTGTAAAGTATGTTTTCAATATTACCTATCGACTCACTACAGTTTTTTTGTAAGGGATCCTCTGTGCTTGGAATGTCTCGCTGAGGTACAAATGCAAAACTAAAACAAAGGAAATAAAGATAATTATTCGCTCACATTCAAAGAAAAGCCTTGATTACAGCCATTTGAGCAACCAAGACTCTCTCCAGTTACATAAAAATATCATTTAGAGTTGACCTCTGTTTGCAGTCAGTCCTTCAAACCCCCCAACAGCTGACAAACTTTCATTACAATCCCCTAAAGTCAGATTTTCGGACGAACATACAAATACATTTCTGCCTATGAGCATTAAAAATCAACACAAATCTGATCCTTGTCAAAGCAAAAGTTGTTTTAGAAGTACTTGTACAATGTTTCCCACCATCAATGATAACTACAAGTGTTCTTTTTTGTTGTTGTGTGGTGCAGGTAAAGACAGCAGACTGTTTTCCGAACATTATACATTCCTTTCTTTAACACCGACTAAAACCTTCCACCTCAGTGTCCTCTGTTCATCAGTCCGACTTTTTGGATTTCCATCTTACATCAGATCTCTGCGGCTCTTAGATGGAGGAGGCGACGAGGCCGTCGGCATTTCTTTTAAAAAGTTTAAACTACACCACAGTACACAGTTTGCACAAGTCATGCGAATATACAGGAACTAGAATTAAAAAACAAAAGTTAACATAAGAACTTTTAAGTAAAAACTACTTTAAAGAAAATTATTATTATAATAATAATAAATTATTAGCTTGTTTGAACACAGTGAAGTCTTTACATAGACTTTCATACCAAAGAATAAGTGTAAACACTGGCTGGCCCCCCTGACCTCCTACAAAACATTACATTAAAATTAAAAACAAACTGCATTTGGTGATCAGCTGCACATTATTAGTAAAAAGTAAAATGATGAGGGCCGTCGAAATAATAATTTTCAATAAATAGCACATTCCAAAGGGGCAGACATTACTCCGTTAGCCAGTTTACCAAAGGTACCGTATTTATAAAGCATTCAACAAAACCTCTAATGAAGCAGTGTAAAGTAATTAAGACATCAGACATAGTGACGATGTAAAGTGACAGTGGGTTTTCACAATTCGGCTCCTTATACTTGGTTTTGCGGCAAAAAAAGAAAAAATCACGATTGCGCAAATTAATGCGCAATAATTCCATCCAAAAGCAAAAAAGGAGGGAAAATAAGGCCCCTTAAATAAATATTGTCGTTCTTCTTTTTAATGATTTCCCAGGAGAAAAAAATTAATACCACACATCTACCGTTAAAAAATGGTATTCCCACGGTGTAAGAAAAAACTTATCAAAAAGAGCCCAGAGGAACACAGCTATACCATCCGGGAGTTAGTGTCCGAGGAAAAGTGTCCCAGGTTTTGTTTTTGTCGGCGACCTCTGTTGTTTTTCGGACATTTCCTAAAGAGACACACAGACAGAGAATCATTAATTTACATTATTCACAGTCACAATAAAAACAGATAATAGGATGGGCCTTCAGAGCAATGGGCATTTGTTTTCAGGACAGGCTGTCTGACAAATGGGCCACTTTTGAACTATTGGGGTTTTGGAAGAATGGGCCATCGGAAAATTGCACGGAACTGTTTCTGTGGTTTCTCACGGCTGTGCACCCCTACGTCAAAAAACAAATTTCAGACACTAAATTGTTCTGTTGTGAAACGTATTGTTCCAATTTGTTCCAAAAGAAAACTTTATGGACTTATGCACCTGGCACGCAATTGACCCCCCCCACTCCAATAACAGTTGAGCAAGCCTCCGTCAGAACCAAGAGCTGTTCTTCATCATTCCAAGCTAACAGACTAAACACGCTAAAATTTCAGTTGCACTTCAAATTTGTAACATCAACCAATATGATCATACATTATCCAAGAGAGTCCCGTGTTCCTATCTTAAGAAACATTTAGGAGATCATTAAAAGAACACTTTTGGGAAGAAAAACACAGTGGTAAAATACTTAACCAGGAGATCCACCCACTTGGTAATTGTGTCTCAGAATTTAGTTTTGAAATTTGTTTCAGGTGAGAAATTAAATATTGCATATTTAAGTTCAATTTATCAACAACACTGTCTACTTAAAAGTTGGTTCTAAAGTGAGTTCAAACTGCTGTGTACTGAGAGAGTGAAGATATGTTTTATATCCGTCATGTGACCAATGATTAAAACATATATGCTTGATTAAGTTGATTAAAGATGCATTAGCAAATAAGGATGATTGAGCACCATGTAATAAATAGAAGGCTGGTATATTGAATGAACTCTGTACCGAGAAACAGGATGGACAAACAGCAAACTCTCAGCATTGAGTTAGTAACCGCAGCTTCTTCCTGCAGCCGTAAAACAGGATCTTGAGATATAGGGAGCGCCACACAATTGTGCAAAATAACTCCATATATGGAATAAATGAGTTGTAAGTTACATGCAAAGGTTTGATAGTGTTAATCACTTTGTGTAAAGAACAGGCGTGTGGTCTATTGGTATGTAAAGTTTCAGGTTACACCCGGAAGCGTCAGCATGACGTTGGAGTCAGATACCACGAGGACGAGGAGGGAAGGCGCCTACAGCTGATGGGAAGAAGACAACGCCTTACTGTGATGTTTCTCGCGGATGTACTATAACACACTGGGTCAGGAGAGATAGAGACGGACATCGTGAACTGACACACACTTTGTTGCTTGTCAGGGATATTATAGTCTGGACCCAGAGCTCTGTAAACGTTGCATACTCTACTGGTGTTAAGAATAAAGCTGATTATTGAGTAAACTAAATCTTCTCCTATCACTTCATTAAAGAACACGCGAGGCAAAGGGCTAAGAGAGGAGCCCCTCCTCAACAAGAGACAGAGGGATACATCCTGGTAGTGATGTGTAGGTGGAGTAGTGTGTCCACATTGTATATATATGTATAACATGTTAATGAAAAAAGATGGTTGTGTCAAACAGCTGCCAAAAACCTCTACAATGCAAAGAGATGGATATTTTATTTCCTCCTCAGGGTGACGGAGTAAAGTCTGTCTGCCGCCTCAGAAGAGAGAAACGAGGCCAAGTCAAATCCTGTTTAATTCTCCTCAGCTTTAAGCTTCAACTGTCACCAGCAGCTCCATCCTGACAGACATCACACCTACACTCTGTGTGACGGAAGAACAACGAGGCTGCGTTCACAGGCGGCATGCTCAAAGCTGTTTGTCTGAACTGTTCCTGTCTTTAGTTTCAGTTTGTCTGTCCAGAGACACACAACATTCAGCAGAGACACCTGGAAATGTGTCTCTACAACCCTGAAACACAAACTAAAATACTGAATAATATTCTAATCTATAATCTAATATGTCTGGTACACACAGATTAATAGGTTATTATTACATTATTATTATTATTGTTTCTATGCATGAGTGGATTAGAATCCACCTGTCTTTTCACCATCATCTTCCTCATCTTCTCCTGTTAACTCAAAGGGATTAAAACTAAGTTTCTGTTTTCTTCATGTGCTTCATTTTGTACCTGAAATATACTTTCATAAACTATTTATTTTTCTTTTTAAATGGTTTTCTTTCTTTCTTTCTTTCTTTCTTTCTTTCTTTCTTTCTTTCTTTCTTTCTTTGCCGCCTTACCTTGTGATGCACATCACAACAGCGACGATGATGGCAATCTGCACGGCGCCGATGATGGCGGCGATGAGGACGTAGTGGAGCTTCTGTCCACTGGGAACCACGTAGAGGATGTTGAAGTCCTGAGGCTCGTCACACTGAGGACCTTTATAGCCAGCATCACACCTGGAACACACACACACACACACACACACACACACACAAACACACAAAGAAAGGACGTTTACAAAGGTGGTATCAGCATTAGCCCTTCATCAGGTCACAAAGGATGCATTCAGGTGCAGTATGGAGTGCAGGTCATCTAGTGATTGTGTGTTTGTCAGCCCAACATATAATCCCTTGAACCACTAGTTATGCAGGTAAAATGGAAGAAAATAGACATGAAAAAGGTCATGTGTAAAGCACCAGTGACAACATGTGGTTGGTGTAAGCTCTATGGTCAAAGCTGACGTCTTTTCTGTCAGAGGCACATAAAAGGTACTGAAAAACAAGGCCTGTATCTGACATGATGTAAGCTGCATATCTGTTACGTATTTAATGTTTAAAATCTACAGGACTCATTCTGTAAAAGTCTTCTCTTTAAATGCTCATTTAGACTGAGCAAAAAGATAATGAAGCTCAGCTTGTACCAGTGGTACATTCAAACAGAAGGATGAAGTGTTTGTATATGGGTTAGAAAATTCTGCTTCTTCTTAAGTTAAATAAATTATTTAGGGTTATTAGCTGGAAAATGCATCGTCACAAAGGTGCAAACAGGATTTTTTTTTTACTTTTTGGAGACTCCACAGCCACGCTACAAACATATGATGATTCAATATGAATATGATACACTGCTGTAGATAAACCTACTAACAGTACATAGATGAGTAAGTGAGCTCAAGCGTAAACATCTACAGCAATAAAATGCAACATACACATTAATGCAGAAGTAATATTCATCCAAAAACATCAGATATAATAGTAAAACACTAACAGGGAACATTTTACTGCACTATGAGTACTTTTACATTTCATTTTGCTGATAATACTAAGTAAAACTTAAGTATTGTTTTGAATGCAGATCTTGTAGTGGAATATTTTCCCAGTGTGGTACTACTTTTACTGAAGTAAAGATATGAATTATTCTACCACCACTGGTTTATAAACACTTGACTTGACTGATACCTTACTCACATCATTGAAATACCAGTGATTACATGTTTCAAACTCATCTGCTGCAGTAACTCTGGACCCGGAGCAATGGTAGGAGTGATAATAATACAATTAAAATAATAATTGTAGTAATTTCAGTGGCAGCAGTAGAAGTAGCAGTACTCCAATGAGAGGCAGAAGGATTTGCAGGTCTATTAACATCAGTGGTAGTAACATTAGCAGTAGCAATTGAAGTGGTCACTGACCTGCAGGTGGCCATGTTGTATTTGATCTCACATTTCCCGTGAACACAGAAGCCGGCGTAGCTGTCAGCGCAAGGGATCGGCATCCCGGCGTAGAAACCGTCACCGTGGTCCAGACCTTTGGTTTCTGATTGGGGAAAAAATAAACATGACAAGAGGATCAGCTGGTGTACTGGTGAGTTCTGGAGGGCAGAACCATGGTTTTACTTGGTCTTATTCATTCTTAAAAAATCTATTTCCTTAAAAAAGTCACAGAAGCAGCTAAATATCATCCACAAAATAACAATAAACTAGCAGAAAAGAAAATGAAAAACAGAATAGAATAGAATTACATTGCATTGCATTACATTGTAACCCTTTTATCTAAAATAACAACCTCACATGGTTTTCAGTTTAGTGCTAGTTATAAATTCGTGAATGGTTCCTCTGTAAGCCTGTTGTTGCACTATTTAACTTTTGTTTTTTGGGTCAGGACAAGTGCTTGCTTGATTTTTGGCTGTGTTAGCAATGTTGTCGGCTCACTAGTTTTTGATCATGAGTAATATAATAATACAAATTGTACAGCTGGCCATATTTACCACGGTGGTATTACAATTGGGGGCGCCAAACTGCACAAATACCAAATCTTACATAGTGTTGCTTTGAATGTCCCTCCTCGATTTCACAGGCTTTAGTGGTTTATTCTTGCAATGGAATTGTGAAAGAAAATGAAAATCACAAAATAGTAGTTTTTTGTAGAATTAACATTAAAATGTAAAAATTGAAGATGAGGAAGACAAATTGTTCCAGTGAGAATAAAATCTCTAGTAGTTTGACGTATAGTAATACCGTTATGGTTCTTACTCACAGGAATCTACAATGATTGGTCAAGTTTTGTGGAAAAGTTGTGGTGATTGGACAAGGTCGCACAAAACACATGGTGATTGGTTGAATTTGCGTCCTTCTTGGAGGGACTGAAATGTGCAACCACATTGTAACCTGTGATTATTACAGTATGGTTGAAATTGACACTACAATAAGAATACTGATAAAAATCAATATACACACACACTCATATATGTATGTATATATAAATCCGGAAAATAAATGATGATACTGAAATATCAAGTAATTGTGTTGTAGGAAAAATCAAAACAAAAACTGTAGCTACAGAATTGTTGTTTGATGACCCCAGTCTCTGCTCTATGTGCAGATAAATCATAAAATACAAATGCTTTGCACATTAAAGGGTTCTTCAATCACACACAGCCGTCTCTTCACTATAATTCACTGCACCAATAAAGAAAAGGCCTACAAAGCTATCTGTACTGCTCATTAAAATGACTGATAGGCAAAAAAATTCACATCAACATGAGAAAAGTCTTTAATTACAAACCCTGTGAGTAGGAGTTTAAAGTTCACTGTTCAACACATTTACGAGTAACAGGAAATTTGGGAGATTTACAAATCTAAGAAAGCCCAATAAGTGCTGTTTCATCAAACCTTTTAAACTGTCAAATTGTCAAGATTATAAGAGACTATGAAGAACAGTTTCACTGGTTTCATAAAGTCAGAGTTGCACTATTTTTCCAACCTGCAAGAGTTTTTCACTTTAAGTAGAGCAAACTGGGTTTCAGTCTGTTCATTGAGGATTATTTCGGCTGCTGTTACGGAAACCAGAGCGTTAACTTACAAAGAGGATAATCACTAACTACAGTAACACGATACCTTCACTGCTGAATTAGTGATGTTACATTTACAGATTCAAAAAATGTCTCATTTGAACATCCTGGGAGTCTTTCCAACACTTTCCTACTTCCCCCGAGAGGAGCTCAGAGAGAGACAAAAAATTAATGACCGTAATTTGCTTGAGAGCCCACATTTAGATGTTATTTTCCCCTCAAACACAGATGATTATAATGTGAGAAATTATCACAAAATATCGTGCATAGGGCAGTGGTTCCCAATGTTTATCCTTAAGAATATTTCATGTAGTATTCAATGCATAACAGTACATACTGATAAACTGTACAATGTATACCCAAATACTAAACACAATAACTGCAGGGAGTTTGTGTCAAACAAGCAATTTGGATTAATTTTGAGCAGATTATTAAATTAATTATGATTTGATTGTGTTCATTTGACAATAATACCTAAATTACAGTACGGATACAGGGCAGAGTGCTATAGATACAAGGCAGAGGTTAATGCTGTAGATACAGGGCAGATGTTGATGCTGTAGCTACAGGGCAGAGGACAGTGTTGTAAATATAATAATAATATTTGGCACATATTTCATCTAATCTTCATCAAAAACGGTACATAGCATATTTAGATGATCAAGAATTATCGATTTGTGTTTGGGTTTCACTTGGTTGGTTTTCTGTAATAGATTACAAAACTTTTGAAGGCGTGGCCTGATGCACTTCACAGGCCATAATTCTTCAATGTTGACAGTACCTCAATCTTATGGCCATTAATAAAACCCTACCATTTTTCTTGAACACTACTCAATTACAACCGATTTTGGGTGGTATCTTCAGAAGTTAATCATGAACACTTTTTGCTTAGGCTCTTTCAGAAGCTGGGACAGCTTGCAGTTTTAGCAGATGCAGCAATCACACACATTTTCTTCAGAAAATGCAAATATTCTTTAAATTAAAATTGCTTGCCCAGTGCATAAGGAAAATGGGGTTTCTATCCTCTGGTAAAAAATCTTCCATGGGTTTAAAATTCATGAAAAATATGGTCAACATTGACCTTGTTTTCAGCTCAAGGTATTCTGTCAACAGTTTTCCAGTTGCCTCTTGTGATGATTATGTGATGTCAGCCAGTTGTTTTTGTGTTATGTGTATATGGAACACCAAAGTGGCCAATTCTAGACAAATGAATAAGACTATAAGATTATAAAATGTATAATAATATGAATAAATCCCTACATGTTTAATTCATTTGTGTAATAATTTGACAATTTCATAATTCCTATTTTTAAGAAGAACAACTCCAAGCTGATAAGCCAACCTTGCTAGTTAGATGGCTATGGGCGAGATTAGGATATGACTTCTTGGTTCATTTATAATTTTTTTCTTTTGTTAAGAAAATTACGTAATGTGGTTTTATTCATTTATATACTGAGTTTGACATGAAGGACATGTCCTGTACAGAGTTTTATTTGATGAAGTTGGACGAACCAGAAGAGGAAACACTGCAGAGTTCAGATAAACGGATGTGAACATGGCGCCTGTGAACGCAGCCTTTCTCAGCTCTTGTGTCTCACATTATCAGCTTCAGAAATGTGCTGCTGTGTCCTTCACTGTTTGTGTTGTTAACAATGCAGCAGTTTAATCCGATCCTCCTATTGTCCGTCTTTTAGTCCGAGTTAAAATACAAAGTGAAGGAACTGATGGAGCTGTGGAGGAATCATTCCCCCTGAGACGTTTTAGTCCCTGATATCAATGCACAGTGAGCTGCAGATAATAAAACCCTCTGGATTCTGTTTCATCTCCTCTTTGATCTCCAAACTCCACACTAGCATCGTGGCTAACGCCGCAAAATGTCCTCGTTCTTCTCCGCTAATCTGTGTGTTTACTTATGCGAAATTACAGCGTTGCAGAACTCTCAGGCTTAAAGACGTGTACTCACATTATGTTCAGTACCAGCAGAGAATCCGAGCTGTGAGCGTTTTGATTTTCTGCTTTGTTTTCCCCCCCGTGAGGATATCACTGTGTGTTAAGGAGATTTTCATTACGTTTTATCCTGCGGTTATTGCTCCTCAGCAGGTTCAGATGCAGGTTAACAGGCTGCTAAAAGGCCACAGGAAGTTTTACCATTAGAGGCAGGAAAGTGGATTTACGATGTGGTTATATAATCTTACAAATTAACACAAAGTGTCCGGGGGCGTTAATGTGCTGAGTGAATTTTTCCAGCCTTGCTAGGAGGGATGACTGATGATGACTGTCTGTGTGTGGGTCCAGTACTTTGGTTTAGACTGAAGCATCTCAACTATTGGATGGATTGCCTGGAAATTTGGTTTAGATATTCCTGTTCGCCTCAAGATGAATTGTAATAACGGCCTTTTCATCTAGCGCCATAAAAAAGGAGATTGCTTGGAGAAAAGTGCGAGAAGAAGTTGGACTACATGGTTGTTATTTGATTCCAGCTTTTAGTTTTACGTTAATATGCACTAAGTTAGCAGACACCTGATCGATCCAAACTCTCTTCAGACAGACCGGACAAAGTCTTAATTAAGACTTCTCACAAATCTGCATCATGATGTAGTTGTTTTGGTATCATTTTGTTCAGTTTATTGCAATTAAATCACAGCTAATTCTCAAACTGCTATAGTAAACCACATTAAAGGGAGAATGTTTACTACACTATACAAATGACCCCACGAGTAAACTTGCTTCGTGTTTGGTAGGAACACACCATTAATCTTGTTTTAATGATGTGATTCAGTGCTGATGCAGAAAGTATTGTCCCACGGGTTTACAGGTCTGGGAGGTGGACTTTAATGTGAATGAAACAGAATATTATATTATATTTCTGATCATTAGATTTTTGAGTAATCAAACTAATAATATGGATAATTTACTTTTCTTCTTTAGTTTGAATAAGAAAAACTTGTATTGTAGTTAAAACTCATAAAAGTGAAACACTAAATAATTAAATCATTTCAGTTGAAGCTATGTTATGTTCATGCACTCAAATAATGAAAAATGTGATCGATTTTTTAGATTTTTTGTTTCTGTTTCTGAAAAAGAAAAACTTTTTCTTGTTAATTTCAGAATGGAAATATATTTAACAGTGTAGATACTCCTAAATGTTACACACTGGACTCTTAATATCGGAGATCTGGCAGAATGTCCCAGCATCGGTCTCCTAACCGGAGAAAGGGTTGGCCACCTGGGGAATCACATGAGCCGACTGGTGTATCTTGCTGTCAATCAACGTATCACAAGTCATGCTCGTTGTGAGCAAATTGAGCTACAACCAGACTACGATGCTTATATTGTCTGATGTCTGACATTTGTTTAATTAACTCGTGTTATTATTCCTGAGAGACATGATGGACAAAAACTACAAAAAATGACTCTTTCCTTACCCAAGACGTTTACTTTGAAAGGACTGCTGTCGTCTTTCTTCCCCAGTTTCTCTTTATCAGCTGTGGAGGAAACAGATGGACAGTGTCAGTTACAGACATACAGACAGACAGACAGACAGACATATTGTTACAGTTACAGTTTATCTAAATAAATACAAACAACTTGTCTCTTTTCAACTCAGAAAAAAACCCTTTTAGCCTTTTCATCCAGGATGATAATTTCTGCTCAGTCTGAAATGCCATCACCTGAACGTTTGACTTCCTATCTGCTGTCTCGTAGTGTATGTGTGTGTGTGTGTGTGTGTGTGTGTGTGTGTGTGCGTGCGTGTGTGTTATTTACTCTTCAGGACAGACTAAAGGAAGTGGAGGATGTCGGAGGATGTTTACTCGACGTCTGAGTCTCGCTCTGTTTGTCAGAGTCGAGTTGGTGAAGGGTCAATCTGAGCCGCACTATCTGCTGTCTGTCTGCCCGTCTTTGTGTGTGTGTGTGTGTGTGTGTGTGTGGAGAGAGAGAGAGAGAGAGAGAGAGAGAGAGAGAGAGAGAGAGAGAGAGAGAGAGACAGCGGTGTGTGACGACAAACAAAACAAACACAGAAGCAGCAGGTTTTGGTGTGTTGTGGTTATTTTTCTGTCTTCATGTCTTCATGCTGTCTGCAGGAGGAGGAGCTGCTGGGAATGTTAAACAGACACACACACACACACACACACACACACACACACACACACACACACACACACACACACACCTGACACTGCTACACACACAGAGCTACAACTGAATACACAAACAGAAACACACACACTCATCCATTTTTAATGCTTCATCATTCCTGAGGAAATATTGACAAAACTCTCTCTCTCTCTCTCTCTCTCTCTCTCTCTCTCTCTCTCTGTCTTTGTCTCTCTCCCTGCCTCCCTCCATCCCTCCTCCCATTTCTTCCTCTCCCTCTCATCCTTATCGTCACCACCCTCACTCTCTCCATGTCTCTCACCCTTTCTCACCCTCCACACCGCTCCCTCCCTCTGTCTCTCTTTGTGCTGCCAAAGAATACAGAAAAAGGAAAAATATTTCAGGAAAGACAAAGAAAACACAGCTTACATAAAAGATCTGCTAATGTACAGAACCAATAAACAACGAATGATAACCCCGGAGCGGTTCGCAGACTTTGATTTTGATGAACTTTGTTTTTATCTGACCACAAATGAGACAAGAATTAGCTACCTAGCGTGGAGTTACTGGTTTACGGACGTGGGCGCGGTTTCATCTAAACTATTTTAACAGATAGATATCAGCATGAAACCTCCTCAGCTGATCACTTACATTTTATGTTTAAATATGCAAATTAGACATTTGGAGAAATCTACAGCCGCAAATGGAAACAGTGCAGTAAAATAAACACCTAAATGTGTATTTGGGGCATTTTCTTTCCACTAGTCTGACAGAAGAGATGTTCTGGAGGCAAAATAGCCCAAAATCTCAAAACTGCCCAGAGCCTGGAAAAACTGTTCCTGCCGCCAATCAAATCCTTTGAATTTGGTCTCTGATGCTTGGTGAATGTTGGCCGGACGCCTCGAGGAGACAGCAGATCAGGAGAGAGGGCAGGTGCTCTTCACCTCAGGGTGCTAGACACCCACACCCCCGCCCCCACCCACCCACCACCTTCCTGAGCCAATCAGACGCTTGGTCACCGGCCACCTCAAAGCCATAACCACTGACAAGAAATCCATAAATCCTGCCGGGTTACCGTCTCCTGCCAACACCCACAGAGACAGAGCTCAGAGTGTGTCTCCACTAAGACGACACATTGTGATTCAAGGTGAGTCTATCAACATAAATCACATCTTAGAAAGATACTCGGAGGATGCTCTGAGACTGGAAGAGCTCTGGGTGTTGGCACTGACTCTGAAAAACATCAGACAGCAAACTGTGACTGCAAATGAGGTTTGTATCTCACACTCCCACCACCTCCCCCTCCCCTGAAAAAATCATTCAGCGATAGATCAGAAGAAATAACAGGACTCATGTCTGTGTTTTTATCTTCCTCATTAAAAGCGGCTGTGCACAGAATTAAATATAAAATTAAATATATATATATATCTGCAATAACTAATGCAAATACCTGTGGATTTTTTAAAATCAAAAACAGAACTGCAACAATCTGCAAACTATTTACTGTTTAAGAGGTTGCAGTGTCACACCTTCCACTAATTTCACAACATGATGGTTTTGGTTAATTCTCCAGTCAGTGCCCTTGACCATCGCACTGGATCAGATCTGGAGTTGGTCTCTGGTGCTGTGGGGTGGCTTCCCACTGCTCCCAGTACAAAGGTCAAATGAGACTGGATATCCCTACAAGGATCAATAAAGGATCATTTAAAGTCCTCGTGAAGATGTTCCTGTGTTTTTATCACTTGGTATTTTTCAGGTATTTCCAGGTATTCTTAATGCTATTTTACCGTTTCTTGAAAAACAGTAAAGGCAGTTGATGACTCCTCCTGCACCCGGGGGCGTATACTAATGCTGCGTCCAATGAAACACTTTCTCTCTTATGACGCAGACGAAGGACCTCTGATGTCCTCCGGCTGAGTTTCCTGATGGACGGATTGATCAGTAGCCCACCGCTAACTGCTGTTAGCTTGGTCAGCAATGCGGCTAACCTAACTGACGCTCCATGAAATCTGTTGCTAGAGGGATAACTAACCAAGTAAAGAAAGTCTTGTTGCCTCCACCTCACTCGCTCTGAAAAAACTCCCAACTGGAAATAAAACGCTGACTGGTCCGCTAATTATCCCAATTTGCCAGAGATGTGTTGTTTGAGTCCCGCTGCTCGCCAGTGTTTCCGTTTGAGTGTCCTTGTTAACTGGAGACTTTATTTAGCTGAAAGTGGCCAATCAACAGGAGGGAGGAGACATTTTCCCACTCTACCCCGTATAAAGAAATCAGCAAAAAATAAAAATGGTAATAATACCGCATAACTGTTGAGCCACCCTAAATCACCGCAGGGGAAATTCCTCCACCACAAAATCCCTACTATGTCTCAAAACAACAAGCTAGCTTTCTGTTTCCGGCCTGGAAAACCGGATTTCTGACAGATTTGTGGAGTTGCTGTAAAATCTGTATTTACACCACAGACTTATGAACCAGCAGTTAAATCGTGAGCAAATAATTCCTCTGCGTCAGATTAGAACAGGACGTGGAACAAGGTGTGGATTAATGCCATGTGGAATCAAAGCTCAGCTCCCATGGAAACAAACTGCATGCTTGGTTTGTGGGTTAATTGAAAACATTGGTGATTAGACACATTCATTTGTCTGACACGGTTTCAATAATGAGGCTGATTTATGGCCGAGATGAAACGGTCACAGTTGTGCAGTCAGCAGTGTGAAACAACATCAATCCTGCATTTTACTACATCAGCAAGTTAATGTGGAATAATGATCTCCGTCCACAGCACTTAAATAATGTTGGAGGTTGGAGGAATTCAACAGTGAGGAGTAATGTCTGTGATTCAGGGAGAATTCTACACTAAGATTTAAACTCAATATCTTATCAATAAATGTGAGAATTTCTCATTTTGGGGATTGGGAAGAAATCTGGGAAAGAAGGGAAGAGAGGTCAGAAAAGTAGGAAGGAAAAATAAATAAAAGGTAGAAAGAAGACAGAAAGAAGTGAAGGAGGAAGAAGGTGACAGAAAAACGGGGGAAATAAAGAATGACACAGGAAGAAAGTAAAACGTGGGATGGTTAAAATGAAGAACTGCCTGCCATTATGAATCCAGATTTAATGTATTCAGGCTCATATTTGCTCTCCACACACATGGGAGCTCTTACTGGGGCAGGTTGTCTCCCACATCACTTTCTCATTTTAAGAAAATTCTCCATTTTGTGTCACTGCAACTGAGGGAGCATTAGCTCAGTGGTTCCAAGACTTTTTCATACCAAGCCCCCCCCCAAGCAACAGCATTGAATCAACAATCCTATAAACAATAAGGTTTTTATATGTTGTATATTCTTTTATAATAATGCACATTACGTAATTTTAGCCACCCTGGAACCACCTGGATGCCCCAAAGTTGTTTGACTCTACCTGATGATCTTTCATGATTGGCGTGGTGATATTGAAACGTAACCACTGAGCAGTACCACTAGATGGCGCTCTGAGGCGTTCTTTGACTGTAGTAAAGGAAGTAAAAAGAGGAAATACTAAAGTAAAAAACCAAAACCTTTAAAGTAATCATATTTTAGTCTCTTCTTTCATCTGAGGATCACTGAGTGTTTGAGCCTGAATCGAAGAACCACTCACAGTCTCTCAGGGTCTATAAAACACTTTTTATTTACGGGGCAGTTATGGGCCTCTTTCATAATTCACAGAGGTTATGGCGGCCATTTTCTGAAGCTCAACAAGCCTGGATGATGGGATTTTCCAATTTGGATTCAATAAAATGGCGATAGAGGCATCAGCCGGTAGATTTATCTGGCTGTACACAAACTGAGGCATCTGATATCTGCTCTCATACACACTCCAGTCGGGGTCAAAGGTCGACACTGAGCGGTTAGTTCTGCACACTAAATCCACAGGAATCAAACTGTTTTCAGAATATCATCATTTACTCTTGGTAATAGGATAACAGCTTCAACAACAGCATGTCAAACCTCTCTATAGGTTAGGTTCATGTGGAAAAATACGAGAAAAATACAGGCAGGATGCATGAGGGAGGCAACTCCAACCTCCATGCTCAAAAGGCTCGACGAAAATGATGGCAAAAAGAGAAAAACGAGAAATTAATCGGAACCACCACAAAAAAAGGCTAAAACTGAAAAGAAAGGTGCATAAAAAGCCCAAATCAAGCTTTTGTGTATCAGTGAATGCCTCAGTTTTCAGCCTGTTCAGCGTGTAACACTCATCCAAGTACTCGTGATCACATTACTCGGTGAGGAAAATGTCCCTGCTCCCCAAAAACCTGATTTTCTTTCATGAATATTCTTTAATCCAACACTCCTCATTGGCTGAACAATACGTTGGCGTCAGAGCTCCACACAGTGCTTCCTGCCGGCCGCCACAAAGCCGCACGTGGTGCTTCAGAAACCTCCGCCTCCGCCTCCGCCCGGTCGCTCATGCACGTCAGCAAACAGCGTGATGACTGAGGGCTTAACAGACTGTGGGTGTGGAGACACACCGCCATGTTGGAGGTCGGATACCTGCACTATAAACCTGGTGATCTGTATTTTTCTCAAGTCAACTAAGAGCAAAAAGGGGGCGGGACTTATGAAGGGTCAATTAGCATAGTGGAGAACGTTTGCTATATTACAGTGTCATTCTGTGATTGAGGATAAGATTAACACAACAGCTTCTCTCAGACAACCTGCACACAGAGCCAGCCTTCACAGGTGATAATGCGTTTCATTAGACTTACCGGTGCACCGGCCCAGATGTTTAACGTCGATCTGCTCCTGCTTCATACACGACGCCTCTCGGACCAGACAGGGGTTGTTGTAGGAGTTCCCGTCGGTGGCACACACCGGGTTTTCATTGTGACCGCTGCAGTCGATGTTACAGATGCACCTGAGGAGAGGAGTCATAAGTCAGGACTGTTTCTTCTGTCTGCAGCCTGAACATGTTTCTGCCACAGCAGCTCTATCAGCACTAAATCATTAGCTGAAGCACACAGATACTTCTAAATGAAGACACGGCTCATTCATTTAGCACAGGCTCAGTGTCTGCACATAAAGAGATAAGTTTAATATATTTTGAAGACCTTTTTCAGACACGCAGGAGATACAATTCAGGGCAAGATTTTCCATTAATTCACAGATAAATTTACATCTTTCCAAACATCTGACTATCAGCAGTATGGGGAACTTCTTTCCCTAAAGTCCAACAGAGCATGTTTAAATTAGACTTTAGCTTTTTAGGCTCTTTTCCTCTCCCCGCATTACTTTCCACTCTATTTGTAAGTAATTTGTCTGACTTTAACTTGTGCAAATAAATAGATTTCGCTCTCAAATAGGCCAATAAAAGGTAAGTGTAGCAGAGCAAAGTGTGTTAGGGAGGTTAACATCATTTTGATGAAGAAATCAACTGATTCTAATTGAATACAAATATAAATAACTGAGGTTGGGACCATGCATATTCAAATTATACAGAACATTTTATGATGTTCTAACAATAATTCAATAACAGGTGTTTATTTTAGGGTTTTTTCCAATTGGGAAACCAAATTCAAACATACTGAGGTGTTGAAATGCACTCGTACAACTCGTAAAGCCAATCCTCAGGAACAGTTTTGGTTTTTTGTTTTGTTTTTTTCAGGACTCGCTCCTCTGAGTGGACCACACAGCCCACCTCCACAAATACAACAATGTATCACATACCACATGTGGACCACATCTGGTAGTCACATAAGGCCCATATCATCAACCAACTGTATGACCATAGCTGGTCCTACTCTGGCTCTATGTTGGACCAGACCAAGTTCCAATTTTGTTACATTAATGTTACAAATGTCAAATGTAACATTGATGTGAGAAGTTAGTAGCTCGCTAAACAGCTGATAAATACATAGCTGACTGGCTCCGAAGCAGCCCTCTGCTGGGTGGAAACAAGGTCCTGCATTAGAAACATTTCCTCACCAGACGTCCTCTGAGTCTTCATCACACTCGGCTCCATATTTACACGTGCTGCATTTGGTGAACTTCTTCCCAGCGTCAGAACCCGAACCTTCATCGTCTGTGAAGAAGAAATATCGATACTGTAATGTAAAGTTCTCAGCTGTCATCACAAGAAAAAGAAAACTGCAAATGTTTTATGATGAAGAGAATGACTTCAATATGTTTATTATAGGCCTCAATGGTACAGAAAACCATTAACTCCTAAATCCATCAATTATAAATTCTGGGGTTTATTAAGAGTAATGGAATACCCTCAATCAAATGAATCCTGTTATTATCCCGTACTGTTTGAAGATGTGGCATTTTGAATAACGTATAAATCTTTATTAATTCATGAAAGATGAAGAAAGTAAAATAAGTCTTAAGTTATTCTTGACAATTAAGCAGAGAATTTAATTTAATTCGGGAAATTAAACACATTTGGGGAAAACGTGTTTGGAATTATAATTAGAAACAGGACAGGAGACAGAATCACACTAACAGAGACATGTTCATTATTGTGACACTTTGCATGTTTCGTCTGGCTCATCTGTAACGACTCTTTTCTCCTTGAACATTTAAAAAACTCTTTTCAGTTTAACCTCTGTGTCTTGGCTGCACTGTTTCTGCTTTACCAACTTTGCTTATGCATATTTTTCATCCTTGAACAACATAATCGGATTTTATTATTATCATTTCCGCACTTCTTTCCAGAACAGCGACTTGATTTCATTTCCAAAACAACCTCCAGGTCACATCAGTTTCTGTTCCGCTGAGCGCCGTTAACACTGATGACACCGTTTCCACCATCAACACGCGACATGGCTCACACGCTTTTCCATCAGACACAGCTGAGTGTGTGAAGAGACTCCTGAAGCTTATCGGCCAAATGGAAACAGAGCCACACATTATCATCTTATGATATTATTATTATTATTATTATTATTATTATCATTACAGGGGATGCGTTTAATGCCATCTCGCATGGCAGCGTTCATTTTCCAGCAGAGAGCGAGTTTGGAGCAGACGAGGCAGTAACAACCAGAACATCAAATATCAAAGAGCCGCGGGGATTATTCATGGCTGCCTTTCATCAAGGGAGCTGTTTTCATGATTCATCCAGTGTAATTTTGTAATGTAATAGAGGAAAAAGCTATCAAGAGGAAGAAAATTAATCCACAGAAAATGGCATGAAATGTAACGAGCATCCTGCAAAAACTTACACCTTAAGTCAATAAAACGCTGTGTTCAGACTTAAAATGATCTTCTTTCCTTAAATGTTATATATGAGATTTAAAACATTAATATATCAGCAAACAGCTATTCTCTATATACAGAGTCACATGGTGTCTCTCTCCCTCTGCCTGTGTTGTATCGCAGCCTCTCTGTGGTTTGTTTCCATAGCCGGTCTGCTCCGACTGAAACTGCTGTTTTTATCATCTACGTCGGTGAATTAAGGATTTATTTCCACCAAACCAGAGTTGGTGATTGTTGGAAACACTGACAGAGAAGATTTTGGTCAGATGTATTTAGTTTCTGTCCCATTGTTTTGGTCTGAGATGCTGGTGCTCTAGTGCGACATCCAGTACTTACTTACATACTTTTATCTGAATGCTTCTTCTAAAAAAGAATGGAGAAGTCTCACTCTGGAAGAGATTTCTTCTCAGTTATTGAATGAAAAATGCGACTTTAAGAGTGTCATGAATAAAATGACTTGAGAGGAGGGATGCACAAGTGTGTGTGTGTGTGTGTGTGTGTGTGTGTGTGTGTGTGTGTGTGTGTGTGTGTGCATGAGAGAAAGGGAGAGAGAGAGAGAGAGAGAGAGAGAGCCTGCTGGCTGACAGATTGGCCTGCTGTGTCTGGATGTATTGAACATGGAGAGCTCAGCCGGGGCTCGGAGGCTGCCGATCGATCGACGAGGATCTACAGCAGAGAGGCTCTTTGTTTGTGCTCGACTCTGCTGACAGCGTGCTGCTGCTGCTTCACACACACTCAGCCCACAACCAGATAAACCACGACAACATCGCCCATCATGGTCTCCGTCTAAAATATGAACCGTGAGACCAGGTTTGATTTGTCAGGGGTGTGTGGAGAGGGTGATGGGGGGTTAAGGGAGTTTGGGGGCTTGTTGTCTCATCACTTATCATTACTGGACAACAATAATAATTCTGTTGTAATGATCACTTCAGAATGAGTCACTAAGTCGTCAATATACAGCAGCTTGGTCCCTCTAGCATCAGTTGTGGAGTCTAACTGAACATTGCATATTAATTGTTGCTAACTTCCCTGCCGAGCCCTGCATGTGCAGAACTGACCCTCAAAGGGGTTACACTTGTTACACAGTAATTGGCCCTATTAGCTACTGTAGTTGGACTGTGAGCTACTGGTTACCAGTACTGGTTTGCTACACCACTAGCACAGGAGCTTTGGCCTACCTGCTTTTCAGGTTTTCAGGCCCGGGATTGGGGACACAGCAGCTGCTAGGGAGTGGGGGAAGAATAAGCCAGACTCAAAGTCGAGTGAGTGGGCAAGCAAGCTGAGCTCAAGCGCCCGGTTACCATAGCCAGGAATAAGTTTAGCTTCTGACACCGTCTGAGGCCAGGTGAGTTGATACGTGTTTTGAACAACCAGACTGTGTGATGTTACATTGTGTTGAAATAAATGAACTAAATGTTCAGTCTCCTTGCTGCTTGTTCTGACAAATTCACAATCATTACTGCTGCTTCCGCTGTTAAAAAATATATATTTAAATATTCAAAGTTCCAGTGTGTAACATTCAGGAGGATCTATTGTCAGAAATGCAATATAATATTCATAGGTATGTTTTCATTAGTGTATAATTACCTGAAAATAAGAATTGTTGTGTTTTTGTTACCTTAGAATGAGATGTTTTTATTTACAGACACTGCAGGTCGCCTTCCACAGAGTCCACCATACTGAACCATCAGGTTTCTACAGTAGCCCTGAACAGACAAACCAATCACTGGCTGCAGGTAGAGCCTTTCTCCTACATCACATCCCAGGTCACCAAATACAGACACGAGCAGTGTTCAGTTAGTTGCAAACTGCAACTTCACAGCTAGATGTCACTAAATCCTACACACTGGTCCTTTAAATTAATATCACAAACATTCAATAACTAGTCGACCATTGGTAGTTAACAACTACTGTCAGCTCACCTAAATGGAATGACATTGTTAATATATTTAATTCCACCTGTGCTTTTCTTGCTTTGACAAGTCAAAATGTCTGCTGTGAAAAGGGTCTGTGACTTCACCAGCAGCTCCAAACCCTGCAGCAGCACACGATGATGAGTGGTTAAAAGCTGACAGGATGATTCACAGCATAAAGTCCCAACAACACGAGGACGTTTCTTCAGACCGATCAGCTCACTTCAGAGAACTCATCAACCAGGACTGAGTTTTTATTCTCATCATCACATCATTTTCTGTGAGGCACTGAGGCTCGACACAGAGACCACACAGTACACACAAAGCCAGAGACGACACACACACGGTTCACATTAGCAGGCAGAAGAAGGTTAATTAGATGTCGACTGAAAAGGTTAAAGGATCAGAACAGATCAGCACAGAAGCAGCTGCACAAGATTGTACCTCTTTATTTTCAGTCTTCCTTCTCCTTCTCCTTCGTTTTATTCAGTATAGTCAAATCTTAACAGATGTATGATTTTCAAACATTTTAATAAGATTAGGACTCTTAGCCACACTGATTCAAGCTTTTAGATGTAATCGTAGGTCATTTGAAGGACAGACTCCATGTTTCTAATGGCTGCTCCATTCAGTCAAGGCTCAGCATCAGAACCGACCTGTAACCTGCATTTATCTCTAACTCACCTCTGGACTGAATAAATATTCCCCAATAAATAAAAACGCAGTGACACTTGCAGATTGTACAGGTAAACTCAGTGTTTCTAAAACTTCTTACACCGTGTGACGCCTCAGAAAATATCAGGCTCTCCCATTACGACCATTATGTTCAAGGTTAAAATACAGCAGCGTAGGCCGACCCTATTCAGCTACAGAAGCAGGAGGCAGGTTTATTCCTAATAAGATTATTTATTGTTGAATCCTGAAAGGAACCGGTTCAAGAACCAGAGCTAATTTGGTGGAAAAGAGGTCCTCCTGGTCCATACTTCTCTTCCCAATAGTTCCTGACTGATTAAGGATGTATGATATCGAAACTTAACAGATAACATAATTACCAATTCATTAGTGAAGTTCTACAATAACATCATAGTCACATTCTACAGGCAAATAATGAAGTATTACAGAAGACCAGTAGGCTGAATCAGTGCATTTATATTAGTCAACAAATGCTATAAACAATATAAGGTGAATGTACATTTTTAATAAAAAACTTGTACAGATAAGACTATCCATACCTAACTCCAGAATTCACAAACTGTTGTCTAATAAATACAGCCCTTCATGTGAAGGTCATACCACAGAAACGCTGAATGAATATTTTCCGCAGTAATCGTGACAGTGTGTGGGAGTCGCTCATTGTTCTCAAGCTGCACCTTCCTCTGACACACCTGTCACACATTCAGGTGTGCAGAGAAGTATTTTCATCCAAAATGTATTTCATAGTATTATGTGTTTCAATTGATTTATTTCATTTAGTTCATATTTCAGAGATTCCCCTGCCTACCACTAGAATCCGCTCACCTACAACCAGAGGTACACGTACCATAGTACCATAGAAGCAGTGCTATAAACCATTTTCAGTTGTGGTTTGTAAGCTGACACAGCTAGATACCTTCATTAATAATTTAAATCTGCTGACAGGATTTAACTAAGTGCTTTTCTGACAGTTAAGAAAGAGTCACAGTTTATACACTAAGACCATTTGTAAAATAACAGCCACCTCCAAACTTCTCCTTCATGACAATATTCGAAGAGTAACAAAGGTAGAGAGGGAGTGCACATCGGCTGTCTATCAAAAAACACCTCTACCAAAGTTCGGACCGACCCTTCAACCGACTCTTCAGATGAACCAATTTGACATGCCGGAATTGAAAACGAGTGCCTTCTGAAAGTGCAACAGAAAAACAATCTCTGCTTTTACAAAAATAGGAAAAATAAATTGTGCACAGAAGACAAATTGGAAGGGAAAAGGTGGAATTGTCATCATCATGTACCTCAATCTGCAGCACCATTTGATTTGACAATGATTTCAGGTCACGGACTCACAGAGCTTCTATCATCCCCATAAAAGAGGCGCTTTTAAATCCTTAATACCTCTAAGAAACTCAGTGGAAACAGTTTTAGAGGTGGATGTGTTTTCAGTTGACAGGTGTGTACATGTTTGGAGAGCCAAAGACAAACAAAGACGAGAGCTTAAGTCAGGTTTAATAATTTATCTCAGTGCATCGCCTGCAGGGGAATCACCAGCTCCTCCACTCAGCTGATGCCCTTCCACATGCAGATGGAGGAGATACCGTCTCTCCAGGGACGCCCTCCAATTAAAACCCCCCAGCAGCCATATTAAACAACAAACACTGTGGTCGGCGCTCACAGATGGTCGCAAAATGTCTCTGTTGCCAAATTTGGCAGCGGCGAGGCTTTCAGCTCGACTCCAACGAGACAGAAAATATCAAACTGTTCATCAGGGAGGCGTTAATGGAGAGGCTTTATACAACCTTTATTAGGGAGTTAATATTCAACGAGATCTTTGAATGGTGCGTTCAGGCTTCATTCAGCCACGTTCAGACATCAACAGTGATTAGTTTCTTCACAATACAAGCAGTTACTGTTTGTGGGAAGCAGATAAACTGTAATTGATTTGTGTTTGACCTGTCAAAGTGATGCAAAAAATGAAATCTTTAAACAGCCCAAAGAAGAACAACACTCACCGTCTCCGTCTCCCGAGCCAGATCCAGGATCTGTAAAGACACAAGAAACACAGTCAGTTATCTCTTCATGAACTATTATTAAGCAGTTATCAATGGGTCAGATAATAATTACAGAAGATTGGTCTCATCAAGCTTTATTTATGTCTGTAGGTGGACTTGCAGTATGTTTAATCCATAGACCAGACAAATAAAAATGTCTGTAGTCTCTGTGATGTTGTGAAGGTCAGTGTGATTCACAATCTTGGTAGTCTTGACTAAAATGGGCTAAACGTGGAGCGTGGGTGGAGCTGTGACAACACCCACATGTCACTCAAATCATCCACGCCTTAATTCTGCATAACTTTAAGTCTTAATATAATTCAAAGCAGTGAGTTGTATAAAATCTCTCGTCATGAATGGGGAAAATTAGCTCTAGAGACCAAAAGTGTTTTTGCACCAGGCTGTCAACATGTTTGTTTCTGCTGTAAAGTTGGACATTTTAATGTGGGGTTTTATGGAGATTGGCTCACTGCTGGAGCCAGCCTCTAGTGGCTGTTAGAGGACCTGCAGGTTTTTTTGCTTCCATGATGACTTTACAGCCAAGAGGGGTTGGCGCTTGAAATTTTTTTTACATAAAAGTTTCTGTAACGTATATTGACACATTTTACTCGTTTGATACTCGTACTTGTAAAAGAACAAAAGTACTCGCTGTACCGTAGTTCTCAGTTAAGAGCATTATATAATGGCTGTGTGTCACCACTCTGCACAGAGTGGGTAGTAATGGATTACAAGTAACACACGAGTAGAAAGCTATTTTTTTAAGTAATGAGAACTACTCTTTTTTAAAACCGGACTTCTGCTCTTTTCTCAAAAATATTTTTAAGCCAGTAATCTACTTTATACATAACAATATTTTCCATTCATACCTTCATTATAACTAGTCTGCTAGATCCACTAAAATGTAGTCAGCTAACATTAATGTTTTTTTTAATGTTGTCTTTAATTCAATTAAAGAAATTAATTAATTTCTTAACCTGGTACTTTTTCACTTTTACTTGAGTCATTTGTTGTTTTATAAATGCAATGCAACACGCTGGGCCGGGAGGAAATAACTGACAATTTGGAAGCACACAGTTGTGTATTGCAGCGGGTCTAAATAAACGTCCTAAAGGTCTCGTTGGCTCAGCTCTGCAGCTCCATCAGGAAATGGACTGACAGTATAAATCTTGGCGCGGCAACCTTGAATTAAGAAATGGATGCTGTGTTTGGAGTTTCTGGCACGCCGTGGCTGCATTAAGAAATGGACACCGGCTGCTTTGTTCAATTAAATTTCACCTTTATCTGCAGAACTTCTTTACAAAGTCATGATGAGATTGTTTTTCATGGAAAAGGAGGCAGAAATGGTTGGAGAGTGAACAGAGATATTAATGATTCTGTCAGCGTGTTATTGACTAAATGTTAAGAGTTTGATTTCAAACTGCGGGTGGAACTCTGCTTTAACCTCTTAAAAAGAAAAAAAACCTCTTCCTGGGTGTGGATAATGTTCATTTAGTAATGAGAAAATCGTTTAAGTGAAAAGATTTAAACTCTTCTTCTTTATCCATAAAAGCCTCTGAAGCGAGGAGGTGAAACATCCTGATGAGGAAAAATGCTTTAAGTGATTAAGCATACCAGTTGTTTAACATGAAAGCTCTCAGTGGTTTGGGGTGGACAGAGATGCATTGTTACGTACTCCCCGTCCACAAATACAGGTCACAAATATCTAAGATTTGAGATAAATAAATATGAAGTTGTATTGATCCCCTAGAGGCACATTTATTTATACAACAGCACATAAACAGACCTGAGAGGTAGGAACAGAAAATATATATATATATATAAATAACAAATAAATCAAAGTTGGGACGAGTGTCTACAAATGTGATGTATGTGCAGGAAGGATGGTATAGAGAAGGATGTCAGGGGAAAAGGTAAGTAAGTAGAGAGTAAGTAGGAAGGAAGGTTTAGCTAGAAGGAAGGAAGGATGGAAGGATTTAGTGGGTAGTTAGAAGAGAGGAAGGTAGAGAGGAAGAAAAAGGAAATTATGCAGGTAAAGATAGGAATAAGGGATGGGTAGGTAAACTTTATGGGTAGAATACATTGAAAGTTTTCAGGTGCTTTAAATTGAATCCACACATTTCATCCAGCTGATAAAAACAAGCTGTAACTAAGATGAACTGTAGATCTGAAGATACAAAACTGATCAATAAACTTCACAGTTTATGAATTAAAGAACAGCTCAAACACTGAGAACAGAATCTCTCTGAATCGTTGTTAAACCAGACAGAATGTATTTGATCTAAAAAAAAACACCTGCAGCTGTTTTTGCAACCCGGATAAACAATGAAAGATAAATGGAATTATATTTTTTCATCTATATGGTATTGATGAAAATATGACAGAAACAAAAACCAACACACTTTCACGCCCAACTCGTCAAATACTGCTGCTTGATCAGTGTCCCTCCACTTCAAAATATGACTCTGTAGGCAGTGTCGTGTCTGAAATGCTGGCACTTTATCCAGGTTGACTACCCTTATTTCTTACTGAGTACTGCCACCTCTCTTAAGCATAGCCGTACCCACCACAGAGGTCCAGGAGGATAACTACTTACTCACTACCTAACCAAACTGCAAGAGTTTCACAACGTTACTTTTATTTTCAAAGTGTATAAGAGAATATTTGACCACAAACCTGCAGACAGTTAATGAACAAACAATAACTTTGTGGCCCTCTGCTACAGATAAACTGATCCTCCCCTGCAGTCCACATGTGTAAGTCACTGTGAAGTTTTGTCTGGTGTTTGATAGATAATGGACAATAAAATGAGCCTTGACAAGATAAAGACTAGCTTTATTTATTTATTTCTTGTCCAGCTCTTTGTGCCTCTTTTGAACCTTGAAGGCAGGTGTGACAATTTAATTCATTACAAAAAAATACACCTTTAAAAAAATGATCCCAAAAGCAAACACAAAGGTCACTTGTAACCCAATTCCACGTTCAATTTTCTGTTAAGTTCATGGTTGGAAACAGAAAAAGAATAAGAGAAAGAGCCAAACAATGTTGACAATAACAAAAGAAACTTTTGTTAGATGCAGCTTCAGTCATTTCACAAACATGCATCCAATCTATGAAGCCAAAATATTGGACAAATGTCCACCTGATGATGGTGCTAGATGACAAGTCAGAAGATCACCAAAGTTATTACAATTCATCCTGAGGGGAACATGAATCTCTGAACCAACGCAAATGGTAATCCATCCAATAGTTGTTCAGACATTTCATTAAAAAACACGGTGGCACAAAACATAAATTCAGGGGAGCAATAGGGTCAATAAGATTCATCATGAACGTTTGAACCAAATTTAGGCTGGACCAAAGTGGTGGACCAACAGACCGGAACTAACAGAGCCATGGTGCTAGCATGCTGAAAAAGAACAATGGATAATTTTTGTTGGACAACCCAGTATTTCGGGAGAGAAAGCTGTTAGGTAACCTTACAGACAAGCAAGAGGCTCCGCTTCTAAAATGCTCTTGATGCGATTTGAAGACGTGTGCAGAGGCGACCTCATAAAGCCGTACCACTGCTTACTCACACACCAAAAAAAAAGTTGTTCCAATACCAGTATCAGAAAGGCCTCCGATAAAGCCTAAATGCAGGATTAGGTATTGGCTTGTACGCGTACCACATCATACCTGACACGGGACCCCGCTACTTCCCAGGGGGTCCTTGTCTGACTGTCAAACTGGAAAGTAAAACAAATGTATACGTCATTCATTCATTCTCTGTATGTATTTGTTCCTGAGACAGAACATACAATGATAGCTATCAATCATATAAGTTGTATCAGATTGGTTTTGAAATTGGAATTGAGAAGGAAAAAATGGTATCTGAACATCTCTATAAAAATTTCCTTTTAATGACACTTGAAACATCCCAGTTTGTCAAACGTATTGGAGAATCTTGTACCAAAGCTTCAAAAGGTTATTAAAAGTTTATAGAAAGCTCAAGGTTAAGGAGGAAAATGTTTTTTTCTGGTCACATCTGTGTGAAATTTGCTCTCTGCTGCAGGCTCCCATCCTCTCTGTCTCTTTCAACAAGCCAATAAAGTCAAAAAGCCAACAACACAAGTTTTAAAGAGTAATAACTCCAGCCTGAGGCTGGTGTGGAGGTTCAGACCTTCAGCTCTGGAGATAAACCCACTGCTGACCTGTGCTCAGACCCCAGCGGGAGAGTCTCAGCCTCCCTACCTCCCATAACCTCACAGTCGGATTGCTGAAAGAAGCCAAATCGCTACATTTCGTCGTTCTCCTCTCCTGCTTGGGGAAATAAAATCAGCTGAGTATTCGCACCGTCGCCTCGGCTCGCAGCCGACGAATGCTCCAATTACAGGAAGCATAAATCTCGGGTAGAGGAAATTGCAGAAGGACAGGAGGGAGGTGAGGGAAGCGGAGGGCATATCGCAGCGCTGTATCCCCGGTGTAACGGGTAATAAGAGCAGAGTGCCGGGCAGTGCCTCTTGGGAAATCAGGCCACTGCCCCTGCAGATGGAGTTGACCGCCGCCACCACCACCACTGCTGCTGCTGTAGTGTTACTATAAGTTTCCCCAACACATTTCTCAAGAGTGGGATGAGAAATCAAACCCTGACTGGCCTGCAGAGACGTCTGAATCTGCTTGGTGTTTGATGGGAAAACACGTTACATACGTTATGTAACACGTTAGCGCATTGTTTCTAGCTTAGCATGGGTCTAATTTATGGCTGCTGATCATCCAGCTGCTGACCATCCAGCTGTTAAGTATTAAACCTATAAGGTATGTGCATCGTCATAAAACCATGCCTGGTGGAATTCTGCCGTTATTTTCAGTAAAGTTAGATTTCAGTGCTCCAGCATACAACGATAGTTCACAACAGTGTTCTTCCAACTTTGTAGCAACAGTTTGTTTGTGTCTTTGTTGTTGGTGCAAATTATATTCTCTTTATTTGAGATTAAAAATGTAA